>NC_043983.1:36412900-36467900 GCF_902150065.1 Myripristis murdjan
ACACCTGTCTCTCACCCGGTCCACACCTGTCTCTCACCCGTCTCTCACCTGGTCCACACCTGTCTCTCGCCCGTCTCTCACCTGTCTCTCACCTTTTCCACACCTGTCTCTCACCCGTCTCTCACCTGGTCCACACCTGTCTCTCACCCGTCTCTCACCTGGTCCTCACCTGGTCCACACCTGTCTCTCACCCGTCTCTCACCTGGTCCACACCTGTCTCTCACCTGGTCCACACCTGTCTCTCACCTGGTCCACACCTGTCTCTCACCTGTCTCTCACCCGGTCCACACCTGTCTCTCACCTGGTCCACACCTGTCTGTCACCCGTCTCTCACCTGGTCCACACCTGTCTCTCACCTGGTCCACACCTGTCTCTCACCCGTCTCTCACCTGGTCCACACCTGTCTCTCACCTGGTCCACACCTGTCTCTCACCTGGTCCACACCTGTCTCTCACCCGTCTCTCACCTGGTCCACACCTGTCTCTCACCTGGTCCACACCTGTCTCTCACCCGTCTCTCACCTGGTCCACACCTGTCTCTCACCTGGTCCACACCTGTCTCTCACCCGGTCCACACCTGTCTCTCACCCGTCTCTCACCTGGTCCACACCTGTCTCTCACCTGGTCCACACCTGTCTCTCGCCCGTCTCTCACCTGTCTCTCACCTTTTCCACACCTGTCTCTCACCCGTCTCTCACCTGGTCCACACCTGTCTCTCACCCGTCTCTCACCTGGTCCTCACCTGGTCCACACCTGTCTCTCGCCCGTCTCTCACCTGTCTCTTACCTTTCTGACCAGGAGGTTCTCCTGTCTGTTGTTTGTTGACTGTTGTGTTTGTTGTTTTTATTTGTTGACTTTATTGTGTTTGTTGTTGTTTACTGTTTGGTGTTTGTTGTGTTTGTTTGTTTGTTGTATTTGTTGTTTGCTGTTTGTTGTGTTTGTTGTTTGTTGTTTGTTGTTTGCGGTTTGCTGTTTGTGGTTTGGTGTTTGTTGTGTTTGTTGTTTGTTGTTTTTGTTGTTTGTTGTTTGTTGTATTTGTTGTTTGTTGTATTTGTTGTTTGTTGTTTGTTGTTTGTTGTGTTTGTTGTTTGTTGTATTTGTTGTTTGTTGTTTGTTGTTTGCTGTTTGTGGTTTGGTGTTTGTTGTGTTTGTTGTTTGCTGTTTGCTGTTTGTTGTTTGTTGTGTTTGTTTGTTTGTTGTATTTGTTGTTTGCTGTTTGTTGTTTGTTGTGTTTGTTTGTTTGTTGTATTTGTTGTTTGCTGTTTGTTGTTTGTTGTGTTTGCTGTTTGTTGTGTTTGTTGTTTGTTGTTTGTTGTTTGCGGTTTGCTGTTTGTGGTTTGGTGTTTGTTGTGTTTGTTGTTTGTTGTTTGTTGTTTGCGGTTTGCTGTTTGTGGTTTGCTGTTTGTTGTGTTTGTTGTTTGTTGTTTGCTGTTTGCTGTTTGTTGTTTGTTGTGTTTGTTGTTTGTTGTATTTGTTGTTTGTTGTTTGTTGTTTGCTGTTTGTGGTTTGCTGTTTGTGGTTTGCTGTTTGTTGTGTTTGTTGTTTGTTGTATTTGTTGTTTGTTGTTTGCTGTTTGCGGTTTGGTGTTTGGTGTTTGTTGTGTTTGTTTGTTTTGAGCTTGTTGTTCTGTGAAGCCTCAGAGGGAACTCGGCTGTTGTCGCTGATCATCGTCTCGGGTGCGTTCATGCCTGATGACATTTACCGTGATGCTAATGAGGGTTAATTAATTAATAATTAATGCAGATGGTTATGCTAATGAGGCTCTTAAAGCCTTAATGACTCTTATATAACGCAGAAATGCTAATATCGTATAAATATGAACGAGCTCTCCGCTGAGCCGCTGGTGCTTGGCGGCACGCCGCTCCGCTCACGCCGGTGACGCGTTCAGGCGCCGAGAGACTCGCCGACAGATCAGCAGCTCAGCCAATCAGAGCTCAGCCAATCAGAGCAGGGGAAGACTCCTCCATGTTCTTTTGCTTTTTTTCCTTGAAATTTCAACTTTTCCTGTGTCACTTCCTGCATTTTGGTGACAAAACGCAGAAAACCTCCCAGCAAAACGTCTGGAAACCCGTCGATCGGTCACATCAAACCACAGCGTCGAGACAGGAAGTGATGTCATGTGAACAGAACAGCTGTCTGTTGGGGGGAGGAGTTTCAGCCAAATATCTGCTGCAGCCTCCATAGACCAGAATGCACTGCTGCACTGAGCTGGGGTGTATTCAGCGCAGACGTAGCGGTGCGTAACGTCAAGCTAACAGAAACGACAAAGCTCTGAACAACCTGTTGCCTTACGCAGCGCTGCAGGTATGGAAGCCTAGAGGGACATTCTCCTCACGACTGAGCAGGACATTACTTTACATGGATCATTAATTATAGGAGTACTGCAATACATTCAATGTCCACTATGAAAAAAACAGTTATTGTTAAACATTGTTTCCAGGATTTGCACCACAGGCCGACACAAATGAGTTTTAAGTTTTAAGTTGAATAAAAGTTGCCATATTATTGAGAAAAATAATAAACTCTGTCTGATTTATCATCATACCCATCACATACATGTGCTTTTACCTCCTCACATGAGGGGCAACATGTTAAACAGAGGCTGCACTGATACAGCGACTTGGAAGCCATAATGGAGCGTTTTAAATCACTGAGGCTTCAAAACAGGCTGATGCTGATTGGATAACACCTGGGACACGCCCACAACACGGAGGAAAACTACCTGTGAGGCAAAACGTTACGACCAAACACACCGTCCAATGAGACGACGTCACACAACGTTACGCATCGTAACGTCGCTGAATACACCCCAGCTGTATCATCTGTTAAAACTGTTAGCATGATGTGACCGTTGCTATGGTAACCAGTTTGTTAGTGAGCCGTGACGTCACTCTGTCGGAGGTCAGAGGTCAAACAGCCGCTCAGAACACATTTTGGTTTTTATCCAATAAAAACTTTATTAGTCAAACGGGCGCAGAAACATTGATTCCACATTTTAATGCAAATGAACACAGAGCCTGATAAGCCCCGCCCACTCACCTTGTCTGTCACAGCATTCATCAGCGAATAGAGTCGCTCGGCCTTCTGCAGGTGCGTCTCGTCTTCATCCTGACAACACACAGACACACACACACACACACACAGACACACACACACACACACACACACACACACACTGTCTGTTACATCAAAACCTCATTAATGTGAATCTGCATCTTTTTCCTGATTCACATTAATAACCCAGTTTATTAAAACTTTAATAAACTTCTGCTTCTAGAAAGAAGAAAATCTTTCCACATGGAGATATTGAGTGTGTGTGTGTGTGTGTGTGTGTGTGTGTGTGTGTGTGAGTGAGAGAGAGAGAGACACAGTGTATATCATGAATCTGCTAAAGCCAGATAATGCCCTGGCACCAGTTTCAGTGTTGATAGAAGACATTAATAATCAATCATGATCAATCAAAACAAATTACAGATATTTATAATCTATTTCATTCATTATGACACAACCAGCACGTTAGTAAACATCTCAGGTGCTAACTAAAGGAAATGGGTTGTCAGACTAACACACACACACACACACACACACACACACACAGGTGTGAGCCCCCCACCAGGTGTGCAGGTGTGGAACAGGAAGTGAGCGTTCAGTGACCGACCTGTGTGAAGAGTCCCGGCCGGACACACACCCCTCCCGACTCGCCCCCCTCCCCCTCGGAGGTGTGCAGGTGGCGGCTGAAGCGCGGCAGGGCGGCGGCCGGCCGGCTGTCCGGCAGGAACATGTTGGCCGGAGCCGGCGTGATGACGGCGTTGGTCACCGCACCTGAAACACCGCAAACAGGAAGTCACTGTTGTTTATTGTTGACGTCCAGGTTGTGTTTGTGGGATTAAAAAGAGCCGGATCAGACAGGAAGTGATTACAGGCTGGAGGCGGAGCAGCTGCAGGGACTCAGAACTACAAAACATTTGTGTGTATTTGTTCTCTCAAACTGATTCTTTGTCAATGAAGCTGCTGCATCTTTTATTTCTTCTGTTATTAAAGCGTCTCGTGTTCTCCTCACAACTCTGTGTGTCTTTAGATCCTGTTATCTGCTGCCCTGTGGGAAGCTTTGCAGTTTCATCTGATCTAATCTAATAATCTGACAGACTGAAGAAGACTCAGCCCTGTTTGGTCTAACATTTGTCCGTAGTGAGTAAAATATTTCTAACTTTATTTACAGACACATTCATGTGACAGAACACAGCTCAAAGTGCTTTACAGAAAACAGTAAAACTGAGTTTAAGACACAAACAGCAAAATATAAAATACAAACTGAATCTTAAAGAGAAGATCAGTACAATCAGGAACCAAATAAGTTAAATAATAAGAAATATAAAAGAAATATAAAATTAAAAAAAAACAAACAAACAGTGAATTTAATTAAAAGCGAAACTCCAAAAAGAGATGAAAAATTCAGGCCCAGTCAGGTTCGAGCACAGAGCCACGGAATGAATGATCTAAGATTTTTTTTTTACTCCTTTTTGATTTCTGAACATTTTAAACAATGCCAGTTGCTGTTAAGATGCACACAAACATATTTTTCGCATAAAAATCAAATATTCTAAGTGTTGGCAAATAAAGTGAAGGACCTCATTTTTAAATAAAGCGACATGTTAGGAAGTATCGTGGAAACGGATTTTCTGTAAAACAGCTGGAGTTCTCATATTCTGCCCGAACCCGACCCGACCCGACCCGACATTTTCGGGTCGGGTCGGGCCTGAAATTTACGTGAATTGGGCGGGTCGGGTCGGGCTTCGGGTTCTGTGGGGGATTTTTTTTTTTTTTTTTTTTTAATAAAAAAATAGAATTATGTGTTCTGTTATTGATTATGACGTTTCATTTTTATGTGACTGGTGGAGAGAGTGAGAGACTGGATTGGATTTGGAGGCTAAACTTTCAGTGACAGACAGACAACCAGCTGTGCGAGCGCAGCTCAAACAAGTGAGAGAGAGTTGCAGCAGCATCCCGCTGTGCTGGCAGACTCGGCAGCAGGGACGGTTTCTGCTATGGGCAGTGCAGCTGCCCAGGGCGCAATCTACTTGGGGGCGCACAAGAAAAAAAAAAGAAATCTCCAGTTTTCTAGACTACCGTATTGACCCGCACATGCCGCGGCACCATCAGTCGGCATCAGGCGGGCCGGCTGCGGCACCGTCCGATACCACGCCCACCCGTCAGGTCTGCCGGATCTGACAGGTGAGCTGCCTGATGCTGATGGTGCCGCCTGATGCCAACTGATGGGTCCCCGGTGCCGCGGCCGACCGGCGCTGCTAAATACTGGCGAATTTGGCGATTTTTTTTTTTTTTTTTTTTTCGGGCTTTATCGGGCTGTCGGGCCTAAAGTTCGGCTAATTAGTCGGGTCGGGCCTCGGGCTGGCCCAGTTGGGCCCGGGTCGGGTCGGGTCTTAATTTTCAGGCCCGATGAGAACTCTAAAAACAGCAGGAAACACAGCAGAAGGGGGGCGGAGTTTTCCCGGCCGCAGATCTGAGGTCAGTTCAGCATCACAGCTGCTGCCACTCAGCAGGCAGGTAAACACAGGTGTTTGTTCCGTTCAGCTGCACCGGGCCCAGCTGTCGCCTCACTGGAAAGACTCTGCCTCTCTTACATGGAGTGGAGCCTTAATTAATGTGATTAGTGACGCCTGTGTTTACCTGCTATTTATGTCTCAATGGCTGCTAGGAAAACTCGATTCACCCGCTCAGGTGTTCTGCTGCAGCCTCCACCCGCCTTCCTTCACCCAACGTCACAGTTTCTGTCCGGCCAAGACGCCTTTCAGTTTTCCTCGTTCTTCACCTCCTCGTCATCAGTTCATTCAGTTACAGTCAAAAGACTCTGCAGACCCCGATCAAACTCCCACCAAACCACCAAGGCCCAAAAGGGGAAAAATGTCAGAAATGTGAAGGAACGGCTGGACAGTCCTGACGTGTGAGAACAGGAGGAACATGTGAGGAACATGTGAGAACAGGAGGAACATGTGAGGAACATGTGAGAACAGGAGGAACATGTGAGAACAGGAGGAACATGTGAGACGAGGACAGACCACAGAGCAGGAAGTGAAGGATTTCACCGCCGCTGCTTCTCTGCTGGAGAATTAAGAGCTGCTGAAAGCCCCGGACATTCAATTAGGAAATCTCCAGCTAGCAGGAAGTTCCCGAGCTAAAGGCCTGTGGCAGGGCCGGCGCCGGCTAATGATCCTCTTAGAACGATTTTTTTTTAAAGAAAAGCTTTAAAGAAGAAAGGTTAATTAAATGGAAATAACATTTAGCGTCCCAGGCAGAGAGATTTCACGAGCTAAACCCCCCGGAGCAGCACGGCTGTGCCAACGCCTGACTCACTTCTGTTGCTGCTGTGGGAGAGAAAGTGTGTGTGTGCGTGTGTGTGTGTGTGTGTGTGTGTGTGTGCGTCTGTGTGTGTGTGTCTGTGTGTGTGTGTGTGTGTGTCTGTGTGTGTGTGTGTGTTATTGTACTGAGCAGTGTAGGATGATGCTCGCCCACCTAGTAAACCCTCCCTTGGGGAAAAAGATTTACCATCAAACACAAGACAATCCCTCCCATCTTCATCACCTGTTTCCTCCTCATCCTCACTCTTAAGCAGCAAATGAGTGAATGAAAAGGTGCGGAGGGACCTCCATCAGGTGCCACGTGTCAGACCGAGCGGATTTTTAGCTTCAAACGGTTCCTGTGTGATTTTATTTTCTGTTTCATTCTGGTTGTTATTTGGAATTCCAGGATAATTAATGGATTTGGGTTTTAGGCGTCATACTTGTTGGTTCCCCACAAACAGGTTTTCAGATTTCTTCCACAGTGTTTTAACTTGTCATTTTGACTGGATGGAGAATGAAAAGGCTTAAAGATAAATCCTGCCGTGTTAATCTGCCTTTTAAGATGAAAATTAAAGGTGTCAGCTGTGTGTTTCTTTCCAAGATTTCTCTATTCCATTAGCTGCTCGCTCTCCTCAGAGGAGTGCAGGATCTTTCTCTTTTCTCTTTTCTCTTTTTTCTTGTTAATGCAGAGAAATTGGGTTAACCGGTACGTTCAAACAGTGCCAGATTATCCTCCCTACTTCTTTCTTCTTTTAATTAACAGCACCAGAGATTCTACTACCACTGCTATTAATATCATTTCTCTTAATTCCTCCTGTCATCCAGGATCATTCAGGAGTTTTGTTTTTGTCAAAGTGCTGTGACCTTTGACCTTATAACTGTTTGCTCGTGATGCTGATGGAGGAGTCGCGTTTTATTCGTCTGCTTAAGTTTCAGAAGAAATGATGACATGTCCGAATGGACAGGAGTAACAGCAGTACTTAGTAGTAGTACTAGTAGTACTAGTAGTAGTAGTAGTAGTACCAGTAGTATCTGTAGTAGAAACATCAATAGTACACCCATTCCTGTTGAAGTGAAGAGGTGGAATCTGAGGGAAGAGGAAATATCCTCTTACTTTCCACTGATTTTTAAAGTTTTGTTTTTACTTTTCAGTTTAGTTTGGTCTCCTGTCACATTTTCACTCCTGACCTGATTGAAGTTTCACAGCCAGAAGCTTCTCCACTCGCCTTCAACTCATCCTTACACCACGGCTGGAGGTTTACCTGAATGCCAGCGCAGCAACGTATTGATCCAGCAGAACTGATATCAGTTTAAACCTGATGCATAATTCTCCATTTTTGAAAAAGACCAAAACCTCATTCCAAAAAGCCGCAGAACATCATTTTGGAGTCATTGATCATTTTGTCTTTTCATCATTTTCCTCAAATTCCTCATGTTCCTCATGTTGCTGCCTGATCTGGTTCCTGTTCAGCTCCAACACCAAACACACACACACACACACACACACACACACACACACACACAGAGCTCCACAGAAAACAGCTGATCCACTCAAGTAATCCAAAATAACAAAAAAAAAACAAAAAAACGCAGGGTCAGCTCCAGTTTTGTAAACTTCAACATGAAGGTTTTTCAGAAAGTGCAAAGGAAGGGCAGCGAATATTAGATGGTGTCTGTCGTCTGAAGCAGATGGCCTTCTGCACCCCCCCCCCCCACCCCCCACCCCCAAACACACACACACACACACACACACACCCCGTCGCCCCCGAGAGAGAGTCCTGTCCCTCCTTCCCATGATCCCTCTCTCCATCACTCTGCAGCCCATCAGCTGCGGGAGCTTCGTCTTTGTGGCGTTATTGGCGCCGGCCGGCGTGGCGAGCGAGCCGGCAGGTGGAGTACAGGGATGATTTGCGGGCTGTTGGTGGAAGACTGACAGTAACGACCAATAAAAGATCGTCTGTCAGGTTCAAAAGTTGAGGAGCGACGGAGCCAGAGAGGAAACCGAAGGGTAATGTGGCTTTTAGTGAGGAGTTACTTTTGTCCCAGAGGGCGAGAACAGAAGGAGAATCTGATTTCAATTATTTGATGCCTTTGAAAGCAGATGAATAAATACCACCAAGGAAGAAGCAGACCTGAAGCTTCCATGAAATACAGCAACATGAAAATATTGAGGTTAAAAAGTTCAGCCTGAGCAGTGAAATCCTCTCACTTTGATCTGTGGTTTTCCCTTCAGGCAGCATCGGCTCCTCATCCTCAGTCGCTGTGAAGGTCAGAGGTCAACATGCAGGTTGTGAAGGCACAACATGATCTGTCCGTCCAGCAGGACGCAGCAACAAATCAAAGCAAATCAGGTCAGCAGCACTTTCCCTTCCTGTCAGACTGTCTGGTCTGTAAAAGACAATTTAGTGAGAAGCTGTTTTATTTCTTGTAAAACACTAAACTGCTCGCAAGCTTTAGTATGCTCCTTCCGACCTCCTTGTTACCATAGCAACGTGGCAAATCCTAAACTCACTGACTCACTGAGAAATAATTATGATTTGAAATGAAATAAAGGTTTTATGTGATTATAATAAATTTATTGATTCAGTTACATCCTTGATTTTTTTGTGTTTTTATGTCAGTGCTGACCCTGAATCCAAACCCAACGTCCAGAACATGTTTGGCTTCAATGGTTTCGAACCAACGACCGATTTCGTGGAGTTTAGGATTAAGCTTATAGAAATTTTCTGAAGATAAAAAAGATGAAATAAAAAAAGATGCAGACATAAAACATAAAAGCTTTAAATCGGTGCTAAAGTAAAGCAGACAGGAAGAGCAACATTTGTGGACGTCCAAGAGCAATCAGACGTAAAAAACTTTAATGTTCTCTGAGGCAGAACGTAAGGAACCCACTTTCATTTCCATCAGATTACCTCCAGGATCAATTAATGACTTCAAACCACCGGAGACACACAGGAAAATGTTTCCACTAATGACTGAAGGAACTGCGTCAAAGGTATTGACAAAAGTATTGATGGATCTCCACTAATTAATAAGGAGCAGTCCTCATTTGCATACAGTTGCAAAAGTAAACGGTGCAGATCGTTATTAATGAGATAGCAGCCAAGCAGCAGTCACATGTGGATTACAATGAGAAGACCTGAACCCTGAAAGTACTTTTTACTCTCACCATGGCAACGAAAATCACTGGGTGTGGTGGCATAACAACAACCAATGTTCATATTGTAATGTTGAAAGAATCGGTGAAACTGCAGCCTCAGTGGCGTTCAAAGGAAAATCTTTACAGTGACGATGGTAAATCCACATCATCCGCCCGTCTGAAACCTGGAACGCCTTCATCATCACATGACGACGTGACTGGATGCTGCGAGTGTCAGTCAAACTGGCCGGGAGCGAGCTGAGGCAACCTGGAAAGGCTCTGGTTCTGGGAATGTTTCCATGACAACGACACCATTCCAGATAAAGGTTCTGGAACCTGATTGAGTCCCGGGTCAGGAGGTGATACTCAAACCTGAGTTCCAGGAACTTTTAGTTAGCAAGACTTTTTTAACTGACATTTTAACTGGAATTAAGGGATTAAATCTTGAAATGAAGAATTCAATTCATTGTCAGTGTCAGCTAACGTTAGCGTCACTGATTCAAGGCATGGTTGGCTAGCTAACACCTGAGGCCTGTATCAGGCAGCAAGCTCAGTTCTCCCTGGATCTCTCAGAGCTCTCCAGCTGCACTAATGGAGATCATAGTGATCAGGCATAACCGGCATCCAGGCGCGTAGCCAGGGAGTTGCTGGCAGTTGCTATAGCAACACCAAAATGTGGCCCAGCAACCGCAAAGCAACCCCAAGGCTGAAAACTAAAATCCAAGTTTTTTTAACAGTGTTATAAAAAAAATGGCGATAATTTAATGAAACATTTTATGTGTTTTTGTGATAACTAAAAATAAAAGGCAAAATATAAAACGATGAGACTTGTGAGGACAAGCCTATCAGGGGTCACGTTAGTGTTACGACGTCAGTGTGCGAGATCTCTTCTGTACGATACTGATGTATTTACCTGGAACTGTTGTTTTTAATGTTTAAAAATTCCGAAAATGTAGAAAATGTATACACGGCCCTCAAATAGGCCTCCTCTAACTATAATTTTGATCGATCTCCCAAATTCAGAATAGAGCTGTCCATGGTGCTGAAAACATTAATTAAGCAATAATAGTGAGTTACAGTGATTTTACAGCGTCTAAGGCACGACGCACGACAGAGTAAAATCACTGTAACCCACTGCTTCCCGGGGCTTACTGCTTTTTCATAAAACGGCTGCTTCCCATCCTTAAATGTGATTGGCTGAGCCGCGTTCCATGCCGTTGTATAATCAGTGTAACCCGCTGCATTCTGAGGCAGACCGCAGCACAACATATCCCCGCGCCACTGTAAACAGACACAGCGTTGCCTGGCAACCAACTACTCTGCGCTCAACTTGATCGTTACATTTGGAACTTAATTGTTACATTTGGAACTTAATTGTTACATTTGAAACTTAATTGTTACATTTGGAACTTAATTGTTACATTTGTTGAGAGAAATAAGTGGCGACTGTGAAACAAACTCTGGTCTGTTGGCTGCTGTCGGAGCTGCTGTGAGGAGAAGAAAGAGACTGTTGATTTTCACCCGACCTCAGCGTCTGTGTTGTTTGGCAAAAATCTGTCCACTACCTTGCTGGATTATATGCTATTGCTTGTTGGAAGAGTAAAGAATTCTCAATTAATTATTTCGTTGTTGCATTATTCCTAATAAATTGTTGATTTTTTTCTTGTAACTTTATTTTATGGGCTATATGTAGGTTTTATGGCGTGTTTTATAATGCAGTTCTTTTCTGTGGCCTATTCCTTCGCATTTTGCCATCCAATTAATTCAACAGGTTATTGTTAAATGGTTTGTAGGCTAGGGCTATTATGTGCATTACTCACTGCCGTGAAAAAGCGGCATATAGCTATATACCAGCAGTTAAATTATCAACAACGAAATTCAAATTGATTTGTCAGGCCTAGCCCTTCACCATAATGTTTATCTGTTTCATGGTGCGCACGCATAACTCCCATACGGCCCTGATTCGAATGAGTAGGCCAATAATGACATCCATATCCTCTATGCTGTTTAATTGACATTGTAGTAAACTGACAAGCAACTCCGTACAGTTGTAGAGCAACTACTAAGCAACTGCAGAGAAAAATTTCTGGCTACGCCCATGCCGGCATCACGACGCTGCTCATCAGCTCACTCATTTGATTCAGGTTTGCCTCATCAGGAGCCGTGAACGCGCACGTATAAGGGGCGGAGTCTGAGGCAGCCGACCAATCACAAACATGAGCCACAAGGAAAAACGCATAGCGTGTTTCACGGAGGAGGAGCAGCGTGTTATACTGGGAAAGTACAAGGAGGAGCAGCGTGTTATACTGGGAAAGTGAGGAGGAGCAGCGTGTTATAAAGTGTGAGGAGGAGCAGCGTGTCATACTGGGAAAGTGAGGAGGAGCAGCGTGTTATACTGGGAAAGTGAGGAGGAGCAGCGTGTCATACTGGGAAAGTACAAGGAGGAGCAGCGTGTTATACTGGGAAAGTGAGGAGGAGCAGCGTGTTATACTGGGAAAGTACAAGGAGGAGCAGCGTGTTATACTGGGAAAGTGAGGAGGAAAACAACACCTCCTCTCTAAATCGAACACCGCGGCTGCCGCCTAGAGAGGCAGAACGCTTGGCGGTGAACTGCCGACTGCAGAAATGTGGAAGTTCCACATCAACAAGTTTCCACATCTGACACTGAAACCCATGAACTCAGTGCTCAGGTGTGCTGCGTGTGGGACAGGTAGAGCTGAACTCCTCCAGGTGGGACCCCTCAGGGGGTCAAAGAACGAGGGAGCAAGTAAAAATTAAACACAACAACATCATTGCATTTGGTAAGTTTGCCTTTTTATTTTATTACAGCCTGTTATAGAGGCTGTAATAAAATAAAGCCGACGCCAAACTTCAGTCCCGTCAGTGCATCAGGTTGACAGCCTGAATAAAATCAGACTCTGAGCTGCGTTAGAACTCAGCAGGAACAAAAGGCAAATCTAAAGGCCGACTCGCCTCTGGAATGAAGGACAAATGATCCTTTTCACATTTGCATCAGCGAGCTGTCAATCAGGCCCATTCTCTCACCCAGGAATAATTTGACCCCCAAAAATATTTACAGCTAATTAATTGTGCCATTTTAAATGTCCCTAAAATGTTGTGACACGCCTCTAAAATACTTTTAATGATCAGATGTCCTGTAATGATCAGATGTCCTGTAATGATCAGATGTCCTGTAATGATCAGTCCTGTAATGATCAGATGTCCTGTAATGATCAGATGTCCTGTAATGATCAGTCCTGTAATGATCAGATGTCCTGTAATGATCAGATGTCCTGTAATGATCAGATGTCCTGTAATGGTCAGATGTCCTGTAATGATCAGATGTCCTGTAATGATCAGTCCTGTAATGATCAGATGTCCTGTAATGATCAGATGTCCTGTAGTGATCAGATGTCCTGTAATGATCAGATGTCCTGTAATGATCAGATGTCCTGTAATGATCAGTCCTGTAATGATCAGATGTCCTGTAATGGTCAGATGTCCTGTAATGATCAGATGTCCTGTAATGATCAGATGTCCTGTAATGGTCAGATGTCCTGTAATGGTCTCTCCTGTGTTCCTCTCCTGCAGAGTGTCAGCTCTGTACAGCAGCAGCTGTGAGCCTGAAGCTGCTGAACATCAGCATCACAGCCTGTCTCTCAGAGTCAGAGGCTAAATCTAACGGGTTTGATCAGTCCAGGAAAATCCTTTCAAGCCGTAATGCTCTCCTCACTATTTGTACTCGTTGTTCAAGGTGATCCTCAGTGATTGGACAGGCCACGGTTTGGCAAACAGCTGATTGGCCAGGGGGCGGAGCTTTATGTAGGATTCAGGACAGGTTCAGGACAGGTTTCCTGTCCCGATCAGAGGTGAACCAGCTTTGTGATACAGAAAATTCAGAGTTGAGCCTGAAGTTACCTGGCTAAAGCCTGAATCCTGCGTCCTGACACACACACACACACACACACACACACACACAAGGCGTTTGTTCTCCATGACAGCTCCATCTTTTTTTTTTTTTTTTTTTTTTTTTTTTTTTAAACCAAATCCAAAATTAGGACGGAATTGATGGTGTGTTCTCTTCCGTAGACATGTTTGTTTGTTTGTTTGTTTGTTTGTTTGTTTGCTTGCTTGTAGTCAAACAAACAGTTTGTCGGTTCTCCCTGTGTGGGTTTCCTCACCCACCAGCAACATGTTTGTCAGGTGGACTCTCCTGTCAGTTCCCTGGAGCAAGGCACCGAGGCAGCACTGCACAGCAGACTTTAGGATGTGGTGACGGGTTAAATGCAGAACTTAACTTTTTACAGCAATACTGCAACACCTTGAGAGGGAACAGAACCCCCAACCCTGGCAGGGCTGGTGCCTTGCTCAGTCAGCGACACAAGAACTAAACGCTTTTTCAATCCTCAGTGAGTGAGAAGCTGCACATCAAACTGCAGTCGCACTGAGGCTCATTTCCATGCGTGGAGAATTGGCGTCCTCACATCACAGCTTCAGCTCAGAGCAGCTGAATAATGCATCGTGCTGGAGGACGGCGCCCAGCGAGCAGCTCGGCGAGAAGCACAGAGACCAGGAGTAGCGGACGGGAGGAAAAATGAAGTGAGGAGGAAGCGAGGAGGTGGCCTGGCAGGGAGAGAGCCGGTGTGTCCATCAACATTCACATGCACTGTCGAAGTGTCCTTGAGCAAGAGGCTGCGCCGTGACCCGCTCACACATCACGAGTCGCTTCGGATACGAGCTTCAGCTAAAAGACTAAAATGTAAATGCAAAGTGACAGCGTCCCAAATGAGGAGGACAAAGACAAAAACAAGAGGCGAGCCTGAGCGCTGGCGGGACGGGTGAAAGGACACGCCCCTCCATTAATACGAGAACGGGTCAATGAAAGCCAAAAGGCTGCTGTTCATTTATCAGCAGACAAATATAATCCCCAAAGTCCAACACAGCGTGCCATGAATAATTCATGGGACAAGACAAAGAGCCAAGCGAGGACACAGCGAGCCATCGCATTCTGCTTCAGCGCCTCGAACAAAATCGTCAAATACAAACAAACCATTTGGTTGTGAACTAACCCGCTGACCCCAGAGGCTTTAGTTCACAAACGTTTTATTTAAACCCCTGACTCAAATTCCCTTGATTTCTTTTTAAAATGGGGCGGCGTGGCTCAGGAGGTAGAGCGGACGTCTGGTAACCGGAGGGTTCCCAGTTCGATCCCCGGCTCCTCCAGAGTGTGTTGAAGTGTCCTTGAGCAAGATACTGAACCCCTCACCGCTCCTGATGGACAGCTGGCGCCTTGCATGGCAGCCTCTGCCGACAGTGTGTGAATGTGAGGCAAAACATTGTAAAACGCTTTGAGTGGTCAGTAGACTAGAAAAGCGCTATAGAAATGCAGTCCATTTAAAAATACTTTTAAAATCGCTACTTCGGCCTATGAAGGCACTTCTTTTTGGAAAGCACAAATTCTCAACTAAAACTGACCAATAAATAAATAACCCTCATAAAATTAAAATAACTAAACTTGATGTTTGGGGGGTTTTGGGGGCTCTTTCTTACCTCCTACTTCTGTCATTTTTTGTTTTGTTTTATTGTTGTCTTTTTGTTTGTTTGTTTGTTTTTTCATATTTTTGTTGTGGGGCTAGATCAAGAGTTTTTGTTTGCTCCAGATGAGAATCTGCTCTTTGCAACCATAAAAGTCCTCACAGGCCAAAGAAGTGATAGTTTTGACCATAAATCAAGGCGCTGTGTCCGACACAGTGCTGAGGAGGTTTGTATCTGTATTTATTCCTTGTTGTGGTAATAAGGGCCGGCTAATTGTCTCCCACTCAGTTACAAATATTGATCGGGCTGCTTGGCTCCTGCTCTAAAATTACACTAATGGTCCGCTGCTCCTCCAACACACACCCATAAATAAAGCCAGCTGCCAGCAGCAGGGGGGGGGTCTGGCTTCGGCCATGCCAACCCACTGCAGATACTGAGGCGTCGCTGCCGCTCGCCAGCTGCTCACCTGACAGCATCCGGCCACAGGTGGAAATAAACCCAAGACACACAGAGGACGGACTGGGATCCCATCACCCACAACACGTCCAAACCCGACCCAAGACACCAGAGGGCCCCGGGGACTTCGGGTCGCAGGTCGGAGACACACCATGACAGGAACAGGAAGTGTAAAACAGCTCCAGGGTTTCCAGTTCATGTATTAAACAAATTTTAATTTGGACCGCCGCTCATATGACTGAGAAAAAATATATTGAACCAATCTGTCATCAGGTTCTGTTCTGTCAGAGCGACGTGTCTGAACTGGGAAAACAGAAAAACAAAGTGGAAGTGAAAATTCTGTTCTATTAAAAGTAGAGTGTCAGGTGCTGATAAGACTGTGTGTAAACAGGAAACAGAAAGTGGCTGGAAACAGGAAGTGGCAACTAGCATTCAGACAGAGAGGTAAACACTGGAATGCTGTTAGTTTCTGCTGCTGTATGGAGAGGAACACAGAAGCCCCGCCCCCGACCAGGGCATGTGACCTGTGTGGTTCGCTGTGATTGGATCACAGGACACGGGAGACGCAGGTGAGCAGGAACATCAGATCTGATCTGGAAACAGAAACAAGAGGCGGACAGGAGTCAAACTGATGTCCTTAAGGCCACGGAGCTCCGCCCACAACAGTGAGGTCAGATGAGTCATTGTGGTGCCTGGCGGCGAGCAGAGGAAGGCCCCGTCTTCTCCTGTGTGGCGTGTCGGCTTCGGGCACCCTGGAAGAGGGCGGGGCCTGATGTGGTGGTGTAGGTGGGGCCTGAAGGGTTGGAGGCGGGGCCTGAGGGGAGGGTAGATGATGTCAGGATGTGTTGCTGAAGCCGCTTGTTGCCGCCATGTGGATGGCGTTAACATCTGCATCTGCAGCGACCTCGTCAGCCTCGGCACTGACACACTGCGGCGGGAGCTGTGATGCGCAGCAGGGTGGGGCTGCAGATGCAGCTCTGTCGATTTCTCCTGGAGGAATAAAGGTAAAAAAAAACGTAGCCCTGTTTTCCAACAGGGAGACTAATTCGAGCTGAAGCTTCTCCTCTAAGACAAATCACTTTGAAACGGTCGTGTCTGAGAAGATGAGGCGTTTCTTTTAAGGCTCAGCTCTCCAGCGGCGAGTCACGGCGGTCCCATTCAGCCCCAACAATGCGGCGGCGGGGGAATAATGGACGTATGTCACAGAGACGGGGGCTGACCAGTCACGCTATCCGGCTCCAGGCGGGATTAGTGGTTTTGGCAGAGCGATCCTCGCCAGGCGCAGCAAGCAGACAGAGAGGTCGTTTGAAGTCTGAACGCCTTCACACAAAGTGGATTTGGTTAATTACAAAACGCCACTCATGATCAGTGGCGAGCGTCGGACTGCGTGTGCCTGTCACATCGTTTCTTATGAACCAGAGGAAGAGAGTAAACGCAGGCCGCCGTGTTTCTGTGGTTTAACGGCTTCTGTGCCACAAAAGTTCATATTATATTTCATTAAACAGAAATTTTCCCTAAAAGATTTGGGGCATTTTTATGCACATATTTTAAACTGCATCAGCTAGAGATGTAAACAGGAAATGTGATATTAGCAGTTAACTAGCACAGAAGTTTTTATCTTTTAATTGGAAGAGCCTCGTTTGGATTCTGTCATCTCATCATGACACAACTTCCTGCTGTGTAAAAAAATACAACACACTTTATAATATCAGCCCTTTAGATAATCATATTCTCATATTAACAGATTATAACAGATTATTTCCTACATTCCTTCCTAACAGTAAATGATAATATGTGCATTATATCATAAATTAAAACCTTGCCTTAATTAACAATTAGAGATTGTTTTCAGTTATTAATGACTGCATGATCCATCACATGAATATCTGATTCACAAAACCTTATTATCGTTCATCATTATTATTACAGCTGAATGTTATTGTGAAACGTTCCTCACAAGATGTTTACGACCATGACTGAGAAACAAGATGGCGTCCATGCCACACACTGAACAAGCTGACGTTCACACACACGCCTCGTTTCATTTCCCAGCCTGCTTTGTTTGTCTCGCTGCCCATTTTCAAGCCTCCGCTCTGATTTTCTGCCCCCCCTCTTGGCTTCGCTGCGGAGCTTAGAGACGCCGGCTGGAAATGAGCTGCGGGACGAGGCCGGGAAGGTTTTTTTAATTGCCTTCATGATTAGGAAAGCCCTTTGAAGAGAGACGCCAATATCAACCTTGGCTGCAGCGGCGCTGCGGGGCT
This sequence comes from Myripristis murdjan, assembly GCF_902150065.1. Classification (NCBI taxonomy): domain Eukaryota; kingdom Metazoa; phylum Chordata; class Actinopteri; order Holocentriformes; family Holocentridae; genus Myripristis; species Myripristis murdjan. Next base: position 36,430,650 of record NC_043983.1, read on the forward strand.
GGAAGGCGAGAGAAGCCGTGGAGATTTACGGCGGTCACAGGGGAGTGGGTGGAAACTCTGACGACTCAATTACAGGCCGGCTCGTCCGACGCGTCGCCTGGCGGACAGGTCGATGCCTCCCAGATCAAAAAATAAGAAAGCAGAGAGTCTTGGACAGACGCCAGGGAGACAAATCAGCCCGAGGCCGGCCGTAAGAAACAGGAAACAGCAGAGCTCGTCGCACTGCAGAGAGACCCGACGCCAACCGGGACAAAGAAGAAAAAACTAAACCACAGATTAGATCACATCTGATCTGAGATAAGTCACCAGCTCTGAGGTTTCATAAATTGCAGAATTACAGCAAGAAGCATCAAAAAGGTGAAAAGTGAAATGAAATTTAAAAACTACAGTGAGGCACAACGATTGAGTATCAAACCTATTTTTTTTTTTTTATCTAGATTTAAGATTTTTTAAAGATAAAGAATCATGACTGAGTATAAGTCTTCATAAAATCAGGTGTCTTAATGATGAATGTTTGTAAATGAGCTGCCAGCTGAACCAAAGATAATTTTCTACTTCGGTGGACAATAAAGTTGTCAAATCAAATCAGTTCCATGAACACTGGATGGCAGATTACTGTTTAAATGAAAATAATTTCTCTCTACTGGCCAGCAGCAGGTGGACATTAAAACACATAATAAACTTTATTGAAACTTGTTCCAGAGAGACAGACAGTAAAACCACTATCAGCACCCAATTACTGCCACAGCTTTACAGCGCCTCTGAAAACACGTCAGAAAACACATTTACCACTGAAGTGACTGCAGCTGATCAGGACGTGACAGGAACCTGAGATGTTGTGAAATTTTGGGCGCAGCTTCTGTTTCCAGCGTTTCTCTCTGGAAGAGTCCCACATGGCTCAGCGACTTTCAGGATTTATGTCATGAAAATGAACATTAAAGCAAGCAAGAACTTTCACTTGGTGTGTGTTTTTTCTTTGGCGGCTCCTATGGACAGAAGCAGCAGTATTTCATTACCCAAGAGCGCCACCACCTGGTGTGGTAAAGATCTTGATGTGTCCTTGTAGTGAAAGTGAGTGGCAGAAAGACTCAAGGTGTGTCTCAAATCGCGCACTTCCGTTAGTGCACTGTCTGTAAGTACACTTAGCTGACAGTACACTTAGCGGCACAGTGCGCGAATTTCAACAGTGAAGGATGTCTCAATTGGTGCACTTCCTGTTGTGCACTTATCGCCACAGCTTCTTCTTCTTCTCCTCCTCCTCTCTAATTCGGAACGGCCGGAGCCGCGGCCGGCTTTGGTTTTCGGTGGTAAAGTTATTCAGAAGTAGACGTGTACACATCCTATCTTCAAAATAAAAGCATCACCACTGCTTCTAATGTATTAGTTTTTTTATTTTTGTAAACAACCGGAAGTGACTGTACTTTGCACAATCGCTAGCTTGAGAGTTATCCGAAAACGTTGAAGCAATTTTCAAACAGACGTTATTTGGACAAACTGACCACATATTTGGAGTCTACGTAGTTACTTTCTCACCTGAAAAAAAATTAAAACTTGATAAAGTGACATACTAACAGTCGTAAAACGAAAAGTAAACTCAGCTTTTTTAGGGAGCTCCTTCCGGTCAGTGGTGCCATCAGGGTGAGAAGTGTCCATCGCTCCACACTCAACTTTTTGACCGCTTTGAGTGTAGATCCGTGTATTTGCAGTGCACGGCATTTTATTAGTATTTTCAGTGTGAACGCACTTATGCACTCAAAATACAAAGTGTAAGTGCAGAAGTGCGCGATTTGAGACACAGCATCAGTGTTAAGGGTCAGGGGTCAAGTTTAGAAGTCAGGGGTCAAGAGTTAGAGATCAGGTGTTAGGGATTAAGGATCAGGTGTTAGGGGTCAGGGGTTAGGGGTCAGGGGTTAGGAGTTAGGGGTTAGGGGTCAGGGATTAGGGGTCAGGGGTTAGGAGTTAGGGATTAAGGATCAGGGATTAGGGGTCAGGTGTTAGGCGTCAGGTGTTAGGGGTCAAGGGTCAGGGTTAGAGGTCAGGTGTTACGGGGTTCTACAGAGGTGTGTGAAGAACCCTTTGCAGACCCTCCACATGTTCCGTAATACTGCTGCTGATGTCATGGCAATGCCACAGACCACAGGAAGCAAGACTCACCATTCTAACTTACCTGCACTCTACCATGTGAGCCTCTGGACAGCCAATATTTAATTAATTAGTTAACATTAATTGATTTAAATGTTAAATCATTAAATATTTAAATTAACTGATCAATTCTATGTTGTCTGGAGGTTTGGTTAGGATGAAGGTCATAAATTATTTAGCATCCCTTTAAAAGATGAAAGTGTTGGGTTTGGATGGGCGTGGTCAGCAAGGGGGGGGTTTACCTTTATGGCTGATGCAGCGAATGCTCTGCTTGCTCTGGACGTCCCACAGCCGGACAGTCTCGTCGTGGGACCCTGACAGAAGGAGCGTCCCGTCCATGGACACCGACAGGCAGGTCACCAGGTTCCTGAGGGACCAGGAGGTCATCAACATCAACAGGCATCCGTTTCCTCTGCCTCAAACTCAGCTCGTCTTTTCCCAGAAGCCAGCTGTACAGGTGTGATCCCCCCAACTTCAACAGAGACTAACAACCACTGACATGCTGATGTAGCAGAAGCTCTGCCTCTTTCACCTTCTGATTGGTTCAACAAAACAAAAAACAAACAAGCAATGAATAAATAACTAATAACTGATAAAACTAATAACAAACTGATAACAGCTATGACACATAATGTCAGTCGCTTTGCTCAGCGGGAAGGAATTTGTGTCCATTATGGAGTCTCTGTGTCTTACTGCCTCACAAAGTGCTGAGATTAAAACATCATGTTCAAATAATCCCTCCTACAGATTATCTAACCATTTGACACCTGAGAAAATTCACTGGAAAATATACCAGCACATGCAGGTAAACAGGTTGTAATCAAATCATTACTGGAATATTAGCAAAACAAATGATCAAAGATTACTGTACACACATAAAATACAAATTAGCAAAAAATTATCTGAAAATGAGAAAAAGAAGATACAAGAAAACTGTATTTAATGATTAAAATGAGGTCAGTGATGCTGCTGACGCTAGAGAGCCTGCAGGAGCCCTCCAGGAAAACTGCTGGTTTACTTTATTTCAGCCTCAGCAGCTTCTGACGGAGGGAAAAAACTGAGCTCACAGAACTAAAAGCTTTAAGGATTAACAGGCCGTAAGGTCTGTCACCATATGAATGAAAAACTGTGAACAACAGGAGGAGGTCAGCTCACCTGTGACCTTTGAACACCTGGTTGCCGTCGTTGTCTGACTGGAAGGCCTTGTCCCGACTCAGACTCTAAAGATCAAACACAAAACACTTCAAACATCAGGTGAGAAACCTGCTGATCGGCCGCTTCCAGACTTCAGCTCCTAACGGTTTTCATCGATTTCCTTAATTGCATCAATTAAGTCTGAGGTTGCATCAGACTTGTAGCGGCGAGCTGGAGGAGGGGCGGGGCTGAACCGGGCGCTCTGAGCTCTCAATTAAACATGACAAGTGGACTGGAAAGGCAGCAGGATCTGGCCGGAGTCCTGCTTCTTAATTCTGTCCATTTGTGTTTGGGCGCGGCGAGCGGCGCTGAGAAATGACCCGACGAGCTGAACGAGCCTGAACCGTTTGAAGCCTCTGAGAGCTCAGAGTAATTAATCTCACCCAGAAGACGAGGCTGTCAGCCTGTTCACCTGCAGCAGAATCTAATGTTTAAATCCTCGGGGACTTTCTGAAATATTTAGCTGCTGACACAAAGAGGACTTGGCAGGATTAAACTCCAACAGGAAACTCTGCTTTCTGTCTGTCAGAGGCCTTTTGTGTTCCGACGCCGCCGCTCCGGCTTCAGGAAAACAGGCGTGACGAGCGGCGCTCTGGCCTCGCCGCTCCGCGCACATCCACACACTCGCCTCAAAACTGAGAGAAATCTGCTTCATTAAAGTGCGATTTAGGAGCCATTCAGACTTAAGCTGCCCGAGAAATGAAAAATGCTCTTCATCCGGTAAACAGCGACCAAACAGGTACACACACACACACACACACGGCCGCGGGGAGTGTGTGTGACACGCTCCTGATGCGATGAGAAGCATCAAGGCCGCAGGACGATAAACAACAGAAGACAGTATCGTCATGGAGACGTGGGGTGGGGGCTCAGTCACGAGGAGGATTAGCTAACACGCATCAACATGCAAATCTGCCATGAAAACACAAAACACAACAGAATCTTCATCCTTATCACAAAGAGGAAAGAAAGAACTTTGAATAACAAACAAACTGAGCGATATTGATCCATTACAGCCGATACGATAGCAATTACTACTAATCCAGGACACCAATCACCGATATCCAGTGCCGATATTCATTCTGAAAATCAGTTTTAGAAACACCAACAAAACTTTGCATTTAATTTACAAATGTTACCTTACCTTACAAATGTTCAACTAACAGGATTTTATCAGTAAAAAAGAATTTAAGAAAACTGCATATTTTAAAGTGCTGAGTTTGCAGCTCAGGTTTCTGTTCAAATGCAGTGAAACTTTAATTAAACTGTGAGCAGCTCAGTCACTTCCTGTCACACTAAATCAAACACAAATCCACTGGAAACTGGAACCAGAAACGAGGCCCCGCCCACTCAGACAGAGAGGCGGAGCCTGACTGTTTCTTTTAAATCAAACATCATGTCAATCAAACTTGTCACACTGATTATTGAAAGGTTCTCACTATCGGCCTGATGATCAGACAGGACAGATTTATACAGGATATTTTTTGCTGGGATTGTTTTGTTTTGTTTTGGATTTTTTCCTGTAACATTTCACTAATTTCTTGCAAATTTTCTGGTCAAAAGGTGAGATGCTTCTGCAGGTGTACAACACATGAGGGAATGCACACACACACACACACACACACACACACACACACACACACACACACACACACACACACACTAGCTGTGGTTTTCCAGCCGTGTTTTGACCTCCTTGTGATCGATTGTGCGAGGAGCTGCCAGGTGGTACCTGGAGGATCGACTGGTTAAAAAGAAACACTGGAGTCACTTTACACAGACAGGAGGCGGGGCCAAACAGCAAAGGATTGTGGGCTGTGTTCTGGATGCTGTAATGATGTCACATGTTTTGATCTGAAAGCTTTGTTTTGATTTGCTTTTGTTTGCACCCAGAGAGCAGAGCTTTAATCTGTTTATCTATCCAGACAGGCTGGCCCCGCCCACAAGATGACACACTGCACCTGTCAGTGTGACCAATTTCATCCATCATCATCATCATCAGCAGCAGCAGCAGCAGCAGCAGGTGCTGTGATGTCAGTCACTCATATAACATGTAACATTACGACTCACCTGGCTGCACAGGGACACCTGGAAAATGTTGCCATCGCTGCCACCACAGAACAGGAAGTACTCGCAAGGGTCAAGGGTCACGGACATGATCCCGACATCAAAGAGGACGGACAGAAGCAGCTCACCTGAGGACAGCTCCCAAAGCTGCAGAGACAAGACAGGTACAACTTCCTGTTCAACACAGTTTATAATCAGCAGGTGTGTTTCAGCAGCTTACCTGGAGTCAGTCTGAGCGTGTTGTCTAAAAACAAAAAAAGCCTCCAGAAGCTTCTCTTCTCTTCCTCCCAGAATCTAACGAGCCGTTTTGGACACTCATTCATTATTAATGAGCTTCTGGCTGCTGATTGGTCGTGCTGGTGGCCCCGCCCTCCTCCTTGCTGTCCTAACCTTGTGAAAGAGTGGGCAGGCCGATGCTAATGTAACACGCTACGTGACTGGTTGATTTCTGATGACAAAACGATTGGGGCAGCATCGTGGGCTCACTCCCACCTGACCTCCTCCTGACCCCGTCCTGACCCCGTCCTGACCTTGACCCCGCCCTGACCCCGTCCTGACCTTGACCCCGTCCTAACCCCCTCCATGGAGCAGTGTGAGGTGGAAGAACATGCAGAACTCTCCTCATCAGAGGCGGGCCGGTCTCTGGGGAGATACGGCGACTTACACCGAATAAAAAGCACATTTAGTTTTCTGCAAAGTGACTGTCCCGCTTTGGTCGTATCAAATTAAAAATGGCTCTCAGTGCTAAATATATTAACTTGTACTGCATTAACGAGATAACATGACAATACAAAATGTTCATTATCAGAGGCTGACATTCAGTTCATTGTTCATTATAAACAGAGCGACTCTGTGATCCTTATCCTGGTGCCTAATTATCCTCTCTCACCCAGCAGGGCCGGGACGTCCTATTAGAGGAATTAGAGGAATCTCCAATTTCCTCTCAGACCTGGACCTCAGACAGCCGGTGTCTGGATTAATGCTCAATTCAATATTTGTCTGATGAATATACCCACCTCCCTTAGTGAGGACCCATTTGGCTTCACACAGGATCTGGTTCTTGTTTCTGATGCATTGAGCTAGTCAGAGGGTGTGTGACACACCTGATACAGGTGCTGCGTCTGTCTCACTGATGTTCAGTACTTCCTGTGTTCCTGCTCTGTTCGTGGGAAATGAAGTGATTCTGATAAAGTTGGACTGAAGGAAACAGAGTAATTTGTTCAGATAGTAACGTATGAGGCCATTTGTCATCATGTGTCTCCCCACTTAATAACTTCATCTGGTGGGGCTCAGAACACGGGCGAGGCTCAAAGTGCTTCCTAAGCTCTGACAACACAGGATTGATGAAGGTGTAAAAAACAATCTTCCCTTCTTTGGGGAGAGCAGAACAAATTCATTTTGATCACACCATTCATCAAACGTTAGCAGGCTTAAATCTGCACGACACAATTTAAGTAGTGAAAAATGTGTCCGGGGCCTCAGGACAGTTCAGTCACAACCATCTGAGCCACAGTTTTATCTCAGAGTCGGACCACCAGCTGGAAGATCCCAGCATCTCAGTGCCCTCAGCGCTTAGCAAAGCTCATCTGGGTGGAAAGAAAAGGAGCTCAGAAATCTGCCTCAAACTCATTTCCAGTGAAACAGCTAAAGTGACCGGGGGTCATGACATCCTGAACTCCAGGCTGCTCTCTTTCCCTCTCAGGAAGAGAAAAATATCCTTTACAACCATAATTTAAGGCTTAGCTGAAATTTTCAAGTGGATTTTCATAGAGACGGGTGACAGCTTCTAGGAAACTCCCAGCATGCAGCGCGTTACTTTGAACTCTCCTGGAGGGATGTAGATATTAAAGAAGCTAAATCTATCTGTGTTGATTTTCAGTTTAACAGCTCAGTTTTCATACAACAGCTCAACAAACAACATTTATTAGTTAACAATAATAAGTAACAACACATTATGATTTATTTAATCAGTTTTCATCTCAGCCAACACAAATAAATTTAGTTCCTTCAGAATTTAATCTTCAGCTGAACACTGGCAGTTTGACCTCCAGCTCGCCTGCCTGGCTGTCCAGGTCGTCTGTAGGGTGGAGCTTCCTGAGGCTCATGTTAACCCCGCCCCCAGCCTGGGAGGGAGCGCTGGTTTAGAGTCGTGTCTTTGTGTGAAGTTTCTTACAATACAGATCGAGTTCGTTAACATAAGTAACAGTTATTACAGAACACTTGCACATAGCTAAAGGGTTAAAGGTCAGCATGCCGTTCACTCTCAGAACATCTTTTGTCCAAGCAAACCACTCAGTCAGACCTGACTGTACAATTAAAGGAGGAAGAGGAAATGTGTTTCTTCAAAACCAACACATGCTGAAACACGTTGGTTTTTAAGCAATATCTTCTTCCTCTTTTACCTGCAAGTGTAGCTATAGGCCACGCCCACTTCCCACCAAAGGGATGACCCAGAGTGTGTGATGCGTTTCCTGTCTGACTGATTTGGGTGTCTAGATAAAGCGCTATATAAATGTAATCCATTATTACTGCCTTAAGGCCGGATTATTGTTCTGCGTACGCAAAGCTTACGGGGGTTGTGCGACCGCCGCAAAGACTTGCATCGCACCTCCGAAAATTGTAACTACGCAAACCCCACGTAGCCCCCACGCAGGCCCCCCGAACTACATCAGCCGAACTACATCATTTCCGGCATTGCGCCCCTCCGGAGTCACGTCCTATTGTTGTGCCGGCAGTGTCATTTTTAAAAGAACTGCTGCTGTGATTGCATCTCGACTCGGCTGATTTCAAATTGTTTGGAAAGTTTGGATCATGCTGGATCTGGATCTACTGCTGCTTCTTTTAAAAATGGCGCTGCTGGCACAACAACAGGAAGAGCACCGACCATACGCCACAGGGTCTAATTAGGTCTGCAGAAAAAAAAAAAAACGCGCCCCATAGCGTTTTGGTGGAGAATTGCTTAGTGTTTAACGCAGAGGTATGTTGGGCACACACCATTTGTGTGGCAACTGCGTGCACGTTGCGTTGAGTGTCTGCAGAACCATAATCCGGCCTTTATCATTAATGGCATCCAGACACGTTCCAAAACAAAACCCGACAGCAGCGACAGCGAACTATTTTCCCACGACAGCGTTTAAAGAGTTTCACAGATTCTGATTTGCAGTGACAGCTGGAACAGCGATAGCAGCTGGGCTCCACTAACACATTCAAACACTGAGGCTTCCCTGCATCCAGCAGCAGCTCGCAGGCTGTAAATAAAGTTCAATAAATCTGTTTTGTGTGAGGCTGCGAGCGCTCTGCTCTGAAGAGCTGAATGAACCTGTTTTTGTCTGGATGGCTGTTGTTTCTCCAGAGGATTCAGCAGATCAGATCAGACGTGTAACGTTCAGCGACATGACCGGACCGGCGTCTCGGCTACTCAACCACAACCAGCCGGGAAAGAAAATGTCAGAGGAAAAAATAAAATCACATATTTTCTGTTTTATTTTATCTGCTGGATGACATCACACACCAGCCATGGTAATTCCTCTTCATTCTCATCCACCATCCATTTTACTCTGCTCTGTTTTTGTCAGCAGCTACAAATTCAGGTTAACAATAATAACACACAGCAACAACAACAACAACAATAATGACAGTGATGACCAGCAGAAAAGTTTCGCAATCAAAGAGGATGATGGATCTTTCTAAAGCTGCCATGTCTGTCTGATCGCAGAGTGACATCGGGTTTTTCATGCAGAAATGAGACAAACAGCGTCTGCCAGAAGATTTCCCAAGATGCCGCAGTGCAGGTCTGTGCGGGTGAAATCCAAGAAAAGTGCCGCGGCTGAAAACTGTCTGTGGTCAAACGCAAATTTATTAGAGCAAAAATATGGAGGGGGATGGAAATTGTCTCAAATGACCTGCTAGAGCTGATTTATCAGAACTGGTGGAAACTTCTGGTATTCACTGCCTTCGAAAAGCTTCGACCGGTTCAGCTCCTCTTTCAGCCCGATGTTATCATCAACATCCATCCTGGTAAATAATCAATAATTCAGGTGTGAACAAACTCAAGACGATGCCATCCCTCCACACACACTTTTGATTTGTGTTGTGAACGCAGATGAAGGATCATCTGTAGGGTTGTCACGATACCAGAAATTCAGTAGTCAATTTCCACGATTCTCAATACCCGTTTTTGATACCACGGCTAAAAATAAATAAATAAAATTAAATTTAAAAAAAATCCCATTTACTTCAACGCACACTCCTTTATTCAAATCTGCTGAACATTCAAGTATTTAAGTCCTCAAGTATTTAAAACAAACAAGAAATCAACTTCTTAAATAACAAATTTTTAATTGCACAAGATTTCAGCTGCAGTATCCAGCAGAGACATGAGAAACATATGGAAATAATAAACAGGCTTAGACATAATTAGCAAAAGAAAAAACTATTTAACATTACATGCCTGTTTTTGTGGTGCTTCAATAAACTGGAAGAGTTTCCTCCTTTTGTCTGGAAACTACCATTGCGCTGTTTGCATATCGGGTTTTGCAAATTTATTGTCATCCCTGAGCCTCCGCCTGCACTGAACTTCAACAACGACGACTCCTGGCGAATGTGGCAGGTCATAAACACTCTGACTATAAAACCAGTAACATCTTGCCTGTGAACAGCGACGCTCCGCTGGCTGAGGACCTAACCCTGTTTTCCGCTCGCTTTGAGGAAAAAGGAGACAGAAGGAGACAGACGAGCTGTCCAGCGCTGAATCCGCAGGCTCTGAAACTGGACACAGGTGAGGTGAGAAACACACTACGTCGGGTCAAAGCCAAGAAGGCGTCTGGGCCGGATGGTGTCCCAGGACGAGTGCTCCAGGCATGCTCTGACCAGCTCGCAGAGGTTTTCACCTCAGCCTGGCCCAAGCTGTTGTTCCAGCATGCACCATCGTGCCCATCCTCAAGCAGAAAACTGTGAGTCGTCTGAATGACTACAGGCCAATTGCACTCCGGTGATCTCAAAATGCTTTGAGAGGGTGATCCTGGCCCATATTAAGCGCACAATCCCTGTCACCCTGGACCAGTACCAGTTTCTTACAGAGCGAACTGGTCGACAGAAGACACCATCAGCATCACCCTACACACAGCCCTCCAACACCTGGAGAAACCTAACACTTATGTTAGGCTTGTCTTCCTGGATCTCAGCTCAGCCTTTAACACTGTAATCCCCAGCAGTCTGGTGTCCAAGCTGTGCAACCTCGGCCTGAACTCCTCAATATGCAACTGGACGCTAGACTACCTGACCAATGGGCCCCAGACTCTCAGGCAGGGAACACACACATCCTCCACCATCACCACTATCACCAGTGTTCCTCAAGGATGTGTGTTGAGCTCCCTCCTATTCGCCCTCTTCACCCACGACTGTCAGCCAGCCCACGCAACAAACACCATCATAAAGTTTGCAGATGACACAACAGTCGTGGGGCTGACTCCCAACGAGGACAAGTCAGCATACAGAAGTGAGATCCAGAACCTTGTGGCCTGATGCTCCACTAACAATCTCACCCTGAACAACAACAAAACCAAGGAGATTGTGTTGGATTTCAGGAGGTCCAGAAAGACAGCGCCTGCTCCTGTCACCATCAGCGGAGTAGTGGTGGAGAGGGTCCCCAGCCTTAAATTCCTGGGGGTCCACATAAGTGAGGACCTCTCCTTGACCACACACACCACCTGCATTGCTGGAAAAGCTTTTTCCTGAGGACACTGAGGAAGGCTGGCCTGCCGCAGAACCTCCTCAGGAACGTCTACCGGTGCTCAGTGGAAAGCATCCTCACGTACTGCGTCACGGCGTGTTATGCTGGATGCAACAAGAAAGAGCAGCGGGTGCTCCAGAGGGTCATCAAGGCAGCGCAGAGAATCACGGGGACTGAGCTGCCAACCATCAATGACATCTAACCCTGACCCTCACCCTGACCCCAACCCTCCCCCTGGCCGTCACCCACAACCTGTCCCACCCTGCCCACCATCTCTTCAGGCTTCTGCCATCTGGTAGATGGCACCAGAGCATACGGACCTGCACCACACACCTGAAAAACAGCTTCATCCCTCGAACTGTCAAACTGCTAAATGGCACCCCCCACCCCCACACACACAAACAAACACACACATTCACACACCCTCCCCTTTTCATGGACCGTGCAATACACCCCACATCTCCACCCAACTGAACCAGTGCAATAAGTGTTTCAGTACAATAATAGTGTTTTATTTTTATTTTTTTGTCTTGTTTTATTCATTATATAATGTATATTTATATTTTTGAAATTTGCTATCTATTTTCGTAATTTCTAACTTTACTCAGGGATGCACTTGGTTGTATGCTCTCCTCAGTAGCACAAAGACAGTAAAGCTTCTTATGTCTTCCAGACTCAACTCTCACTGTGTTTCTTTTGGACGAGCAGAGGCCAAGCTGCCATCTCTCACCTGTGTTTGGCTCTTCTGTGGCCACACACACTCACAAGCGTAAATCGTGTGTATACTGCCTTGTCAGTTCCAGAAGAATATGTTACAGCCCGCTAAAGGCTAAATCTAAATAAACACATCCGGTACCTTCAGTAACGTAGAAACACGGGAAGAGGCTCGATGTCTGCAATGTCTCAGCAAGACTTCTGTTATAGGCGCCCCGGGTTCGAATCTGACCTCAGGCCATTTTCTGCAGGTCGTCCTGTCTCTCTGCCCTGCCTGTGTTGTCTCTCTCTCTGGTGTCACTATCAAATAAAGCAGAAATGCCAAAAAACACCACTGTTTTCCGGTGTGTGAGGAGCTCAGAGATGGTGACCATCAGAGCCGAGGAACAGCCTGTGATTGGTCGATGAAGCTGCATCTGCTGCCTTTTCTACCGCTAAAAATGTTAAAGAATGAGAACAGAAACATATTTTTCCCTTCCAGCTCGTGTTTAAATAAACTCAATTGCATCATCAGTCTTGGGAAATCAGCCTTTAAGTTAAGAAACTGCAGCAATGCAATATTTAACTTGCAGCACGGTGAATAAATCAAGCCCCTGACTGGCTGATAAAATGACGCAGGTAGGTTGTTTCTCTGATATGAGGTTCTGAGGTTCTCTGATACTCTAAAAATCAAAGTATGACAGTTTTGTTGTAGGTTTCTGTTTCTCCGAGTAAAACTATTTTATTTTAAAGTTTGATCTTTTGATCTTCTTCTTTTGATCTTTGTTTGACCTCCGAGTTTCATGCACCTGACATTATGGGGGCAAACCAACCAACAGAAACGCAAGTCAATCTGTAGCATCAAATCCTCATCAGTACCCCAGTATCTACTGGGACAGATACACACACACACACACACACACACACACACACACAGGGGAGGTGAAGCGAGCGAGGGGCGAGTCAGATCAACAGAGCTGCTTCACTTCAGCTTGTAATGAATGTTTGTGTTGGAGGCGGGCGAGCGCTCGGCGGCGGCGGATCAGTGACGGCGCGCTGATCGTATTTGTCTTGTTCTTGTAACTTTTGAAAAACTAAGTTTTCCTCAAGCAGAGATCAATTCATGATCTGACTGTCCCATACACATCGGACTAGATGGTCATCATGGAGACACATGTGGCAGCTACAAGCCACTGATGCTCAGGATGGACGTTGCCATGGCAACACTGAGAAACCCACCATCCACCCAAAAATCAACACAAGATGAGCCGAGTCAGGACATCCAAGAAAACTCAGATTTCTTTTTGGTGAATAAAAAAGTTGCAAGCTGCCGCAGCCTGATGACTCCACCACCGGGGAACTACTAACCCTAACCCTAACCCCAAACACGGCGCAAAACATAGCTAAACATTGGCAAGAAATACTAAAAGTGTTAACAACTATTTTTTTTTTCTTTCCGAATGGCCTTCTGGTACACAAGTTGACTTCAGAAATAGAGAGACAGGACCCCAACCTCTATCCTAACCCTAACCCTAACCCCCATCTTACTCTAACCTTAACCTCACCTAACATTAACCTTCCTCTAAACCTAAACCTAACCTTAACCATTTTTACTCTACACCTAACCTCACCCTAACCCTAACCTTAACCCCTTACTTTATACCTAACCTTAAACTCACCCTAACCTTAACCTTTCGTTCTAAACCTAAACCTTAACCTCACCCTCACCTTAACCTATACTTTAAGCCTAACCTGTACCCACACCTCAAACTAACCAGAGCTAGGAAGGCCAATTTTTTACTCAGCCCGGCAGCCATTTTTGTCTACTCAAGTGACAGCCATTTTGAGACCACATGTACCAGCCGGTGGCCAGACTTTGACTCGACCCGGCAGCCATTTTGTTTACTCAGGCGGCGGCCATTTTGAGATTTAAACAGCCCCCAGTAGGCAGATAGAATAGACCTTCAACCCAAATACTAACCCTACCTCTACTCCTAAACCTAAACTTAACCTTTAATTCAACCTTAAACCTAAAATTAATCCTCGACCTTAAAATTAAAACTGATAGCTTATCCTTTATCCTGCCGGACCGGACCTTTGCGATAGCTGGGGAAAGTGGAGGGACAGGAGCTTGTAACAACAGGCTGACAGCAGCCGCCTTATAATATTCTGCTTCTGTGGCGAACAAAGTCCTCAACATTCAGAAACCACACAGCTGATAATCGGCTGTGGAAAGCAAAACGTTTCCCCGGGGACTATTTTCCCTGGTGGAGGAGGAGGAGGAGGAGGAAACATTTCAGTGTGAAAAAGTCCTGAAAAGCCAACAGTGCTGCTGCTTTTAGGAAAACTCATGTGGAGGACTTTATTGGGCTGATGGAAAACTGGAGTGAAGAAAGTGTGAAGGCTCTGAAAGTTCATGTTCATATCATAGTGGAATGAATGGAAACCAGCGGCTGGAGGAAAGGGAGGAGGAGTGATGTGGCAGCTCTGAAACCCCACTGCTCGCTTTGTGAGGAGATCAGAGGAACGTTCTGGAGAGAAACTGAACATGCAGAGGAACCAAGACGGAGATAAATACAAATTCAGAATTTTTTCTGTTTTATTCCAGTTTGTTTTAGTGAGTAGATACACTAAACTGATTTAATGTTAACATTATCTTAACTTGCTAGCTGTGTTATTTACTGTTGAGTTCATGGACCTTCCTCTTCATCGCACTCAGGTGTCAGAAGTAAACTTCAGGAACATTCACTTGCTTCTCTGCCAGAAATCGTTTAATTTTACTGAATGTAAACCAGGTGAAGGCTCAAACAGAACCAACAGCGTCGCTGCTTCTTGCTCCTGCTGGGTTTATTGATCAGCAGCCGGCGCTTCCTGAGGATCAGATTCCAGATAATCAGCTGAGAGGATTTTGATTTTGTCCTGAGGAAGAATGGAAGCATCAACTGGCAACTCACACCTTTAATTTACATTCAGACAACCTGGTGTTTTTACTTTCATTTGGTCAGAAATGACTATAGAACCATGGTGTAGGAACAACTCATCCTGGAGGAAGCAGACATAGAACTTCCCCCATCATTCCAATTCCTCTCTAGCAGCCGAGGCCAATAAAAGGTGCCCTTATCACCTTTTTGGAGCTCAAAAGGTCTTCAACATCTTCACCAACCTCAGCCCTGACCAGATTTGTCAACTACTGGACCTCTGCCTGAACACCACCTATTTTCAATACAATGGGGAATTTCACAGGCAGAAGCATGGCTGCGCCATAGGCTCACCAGTCTCTCCCATAGTGGCCAACCTCTACATGGAAGAGGTGGAAAACAGAGCCCTGACCTCTTTCAGAGGAACAACACCTAGCCATTGGTTCAGGTACGTGGATGACACATGGGTCACCATCAAATCCAGGAAGTGCAAGCCTTCACAGAACACATCAACTCAGTGGACACCAAGAACAACAGCCTGGCCTTTTTGGACTGTGAAGTACATTTTGAGGAGGACAGGAGCCTGCACATGAGGGTTTACAGGAAACCCACCCACACAGATCAGTATCTACTCTTTCTATCTTTAACAAACACCACATCCCTGTGTTTTTCAAACCCAGCAACACATTAAGGCAGAAACTGGTCCACCCGAAAGACCGCACTCCAAAACAAAAGAGAAGCAACCTGCTGTATGCAGTCCAATGCACTGGAGAAACTAAGCAACCATTATACAGAGGCATGGCACGACACAGGAGGGCCACCTTCTCAGGCCAGGACTCTGCAGTTTACCTCCACCTGAAGGATAAGGAGCACACCTGAAGACCACAACATCCATATTGTGGACAGGGAGGACAGGTGGTTTGGAAGAGGAGTGAAGGAGGCCATCTAATTTGTGGATATTCCGAATAATACAGGAATATGGTGTGCAAGTAAACGTACTCACCGTCCTTTCATCTCTACCCAGGAGATTGAAACACCCATCACCTTTGACCTCATGGGACAACAATCGACCACACTTGACATAAGGTGACCCCAGTGATTCTCGACAATGATCATTAACACCTAGGGGCACTTTCACCTAGTGGTATCGATGACCTTGACAACGAATCCACAGAGGTTAAACACCTGGGAGTTCTTGCCAGTTACATTTTTTTGGTGGAGAATGCAGAGTTTCCATTCATAATTTGCTGTGGGAAAAAAAAATCAACACTGAGTGAATTATCTCCTTTATTACTATACAACCATCTAAGGCATAAGGCCGTAGCAGTGTAAAAGAGGAGAAACAAAGGGACTATTACATCCGTACTACAGTTGTTTATGAAAGTTTCCACCTTTTTAGACCAAATTCTTAATGAAATAAAGTCACATTAGACACTGCAGAAAATAGAATCAAAATTAAGATCAAGCCAAACTTCATTCAGGATGAGATTGGGTGATGTGAGTGTGGCCAAATATCAATAATATCAATATGGCAAAAAAAAAAAAAAAAAAAAAGTGCCCTAGAATTAGACTTAAAACTTTTCAGTCACATAAATTAGATGGAGGTCTTAAATTTCCAAACCTAAGATATTATTTTTGGGCTGCACAGATGAAGCCACTGATAGTGTGGATTCAGAATGGTACTTCCACATGATGGCTTAATATTGAGAAAAGTATGAGCCCAGAGCCTTGGAATAAAATACAGCCAGCTTTCGGACTTCCAAAGATACTTTCACAGGGCTTAAAGTGAAAAATTTTCCTGAGCCTGAAACCTCACAGGTGAAACGACTGGAGGGGTTGTGCCACCCAGATTCTCTCCGTGTAATTTTCTCCAGATATATGTTCATATCCCACACAAAACAGCATTTCATTCAAATTATGTCAAATTCCGCGTTAAAAATAGATTCCATTTTATTCGGCTAATACCGCGATTCCGTGTTCGCGGAAATTATAGGGCTCTAGTTAAGTTGACCCTTAAATGCGCTGTTTGCATCCTTGTAAGTTGCTCAATATTCTTCAGATTTGTACTCATTGACCCATCTGTATTATATCAATCTATATTAATAGAATAGGCTCCGGTCGTGAGTAACAGCGGCAGTAGTGCTTTAAACGCCCGTGTGGGTGTCCATTTGACTTGGACCGGGACCGGAGGAGTGCAAACGCACTCATCTTCGCCACTGGTGGTCGACTCAGGCTGTCGCGCCGTGCGTTTAAAACAAACGCCGATATTTTCGCCTGTTTTCAGGAGGCTGGAGCCGACGCAATACTAATTCTTTATTTCACTTACGTGGGTACAGGTGTGATCCTCATCTGATCTCTCTCTCTCTGTCTGCATATGGATGAGTGCGGGTACAGAAACGTGACGTTAAATTATTTCTGTTGTGATTTTATTTATTTTTTACTTTGAAAATTAATTTAGCGTGTCGGGGGGCGGGCGCTGCACCCCGCCAATAGAATAATAGGGGAAACACTGAATGTATTTTGCTTCCATCTCTCTGCCCTTCTCTACTCTACTTCAACGCTGCTTAGCTCCACCGGATCTATTCTACCGGACGGTAGACTGCCGCATCCACCTGTTGCACAAAACGCACACGGCCTGCTGTTCTTAGACCCTCCCCACTCAGCTGTTATTGGCCAACTGAGTTTGATAACACTATACTATTGGTGGATCTACCCATGCGCTTCGCTGAAAATCAGAAGATCATTCGTTAAATGCTAACTTAAGCCAAATTGTTGCCACAAAAAAAAAAAAAAAAAAAAAATGCCCGTCAAGCCGGAATTCCGGCACCATGCCGGAGTACTTTAAGCCCTGCTTTCATCATTAGCAAACATTGGACTTATGAGGACCTTCAATTTAGATACTGGTATTAGGAAGGGGTCAGACCATAGACTAAGCTATCTACACCGGCTAATCAAGGATGGCAATTTGAAAACATTCGATCAGTTGAAAAATGAATTTGATCTCCCCTGGACAGATTTTTCTTTAGATATTTACAGCTGAGATCCTTTCTGACAACACAGAAAGAGTGGGGAAAACTTATAAGACCTACCCCAATAGAAAAGTTCCTCATAAGACAAATAAGTAACGGAGATAAAAAAAATAATTGCTAAACTATATTATATATTTTTAATCAACAAATGGACATAACTCCGGACAGTGGTAAGACAGAGGTGGGAGGCAGAGATGAACAAGAATATATCAGTGGACACTTGGAGGGAGATATGCACCTAAGCACACCTTGCCACAAACTCCAGGTTTTTCAGAACACCAGTAATAACAGCTAAGATGGGATCAACACGTGGTAGCTCATGCTGGAGAAATTGTGGTACTGAGATTGCCAATCACACCCATATATTCTGGCTGTGTCCTAAGCTGAACCTATTCTGGAAAGATGTTTTTGATGCTCTCAGAGTGGTTTTTAAACGGGATATTCCACAAACCCCTATAATAACATTATTGGGAGCAATTCCTGAGAGTGTGGAAAGAAGAGATGTGAAATACCTCTTAAACATATTGCTCACAGCGGCATTAAAATGCATAACTATCAGATGGTTAAAGCCAGATCGCCCTACTTATTATGGGTGCATTCAGAAAATATGGGATTAGGGATGCACATTTTGGATTTTTTTTATGACCGTTAACCGACGCCCTTTAACGATTAATAACCGTTAACCGATAAGATTTAAATGCCCTTCCATGCTGCCATTCTGACATTCCGTCATTCCGACATGCTGCCATTCCGACATACCACCATTTAGACATATCACCATCCCGAAATACCGCTATTCCGACACACAAACGTCCCACCATTCCGACAAGGCTTTCCATGTAAGGAAAGGCTGGAATCAGAGGGCCCTATCTTGCGCCAGACTCCCTAAACCCGCTATTTGCGGATTTAGGATTTAGGAAGAGGCGTTCCCCCGTAAAAGTTGCTATCTTGTGCACCTCCCGCTATCCGCAACACACCTCCGCTACCCACTATATTATGCATAGGCGTGTTTTGGGCGTTACGCCAGTCAAACCAATCAGTGTGCCAGGTGCCATTGCCTTTAAGGGCAGGATGCGCTATCCTAAATCCTAAATCCTAAACCCGCGATGGAGAGAGGGAGGTAGATTTTCTCAGGGCTTCTACTGAGGCTAAAGCAAGTTGGCTTTATATACATATTATATATTATATTATAGGCGAGTTAATTCGGGAGGTGGAGCCACATGTGTCCAAGTGGACGTGTCACAAGGTTGTACTGATTGAGTAAAATCCCGGGGTCACACAAGAGGCAGAGGTGGAACTATGTGTAAACTAATTTATTGACAAGGTAGACTGGGCAAATAAAATATTAAAAATAAAAATATAGCACAGCTGCTGGGTTATGATAAAACAATAAAAACGTGCTGGCGATAGTGTCCAATTAAAACAGTCTTTCCTCTAAACGGTCTATATGAGTAATATACTCAGTCCATTCCGGCGGCGTCCCGGTATCAGTCCGACCGTGTGCGTGGCGAGGCTCCGTCGGGGCGTGCACTGAAGCCGCCTGGGCGCGCTCTCCTAACAGCCCACACTTTAGGGATAGCGGATAGCGGGTGGTCAAGACCACCCGCTATCCGCTTTCCCTAAAGTGTGTGCGCAAGATAGCAACTTTAGGGATAGCGCATGAAACACGCCCACGGACACACCTCCAGGCGCAAATGACGAGTCGGCATAATGGATAGCGGGTAGCGGGTGGCGCAAGATACCGTTTATGGATAGTGGAAGTTCCTAAATCCGCAATTTGCGGGTAGCGGGTAGTGGCAGCGGATAGCGGGTGGCACAAGATAGTCACTGACTCGGCGCTGTCCGGTGCTGAACTGCAGATTTACAATGACGGCAAATAGTTAGATTACTCATCTAAAATGTAAAAAAAAAAAAAAAAGCTACAAGCTTTAGATATAATTAACAGTACTGTAGGCTTCAATCGTCTGCTATTGCTTTTTAAATTATGTCGAGAGCGAGCGCGCTGGTGATTTCTTTAATTGTGTGTTCTGCTTCATTTCCAAAATAAAGTTTGAGCTTCTGAAATCTGATTTTTAAACAGTTCTGATGGAGCTCAATGTTTATCTGGATGATGCGGCTTCATTCCGAACAATTTTACTGTAAACCTGGACGACCCGCGACGTGTCTGGAGATAAAAAAATAATATTCAATGTAATGTGTGTTTTGTGCGTAATTGCATACAAGGATACACACCCTCCCCTACTGTACAACACGAAGGAGACTGGAATTAGTCAGTGACTTCAGGTGTCATCTGCAGAGCCGTCATTGATATCTGTAATATTAATGTTGCATATGATGCCAGCGTGCATGGAGACACACGGGCTCAATGGAGAGCTGCGCTCCAGCTGGCTGCTGTGACAGGTCACTGACACTGTGTTTCTGCTTACAGTCAGTGATCCCTGAGATTCAGACATGAATCTAACATGTTTCACACTAGCCCGAGTTACATTAATACGTGTACTAGACATATTATATTTCCCGTTTCAGGAGTTTTTAATAATAGATTGGAGGGATGACGGAATGGCGGTTGCCTCCCCTATTATTTTATTTTTATTTTTTTGAGTACTGTGACCCATTCAAAAGTGCCGTGACAAAAAAATTCTCATGGGCTTTATTTATTTATTTTTAAATGTGCAAAAACAGCCAAATAAACATCAACCAAATGAACAAAAACAACAAAATATCAGGATTTTTCTCATCTCAAACAGCACTGCGTACACCTTTTTGCTCTCTTCATCTTCGCTGTAAAGTGGGCTGTGATGGAAAGCACGTGATGGCATGTGTTGCACCTGTCGACACGCCCCCATGAGTTGATTGAATTACGTAGCTTAAAAACAAAATTGACCGTTAGTATTAATCGGTTAGAGTTACTGTTATCGGTTAACGGTTAAACGGTTAACCATGTGCATCCCTATATGGGATATTTACCAGATGGAGCAAATCACAAACTCATTAAGACTTCAAAAATCTGTCTTTATTAAACGATGGAAACCTGTCATAGCTCTGCTAATACAATAAGTCTGTAGCCTAAGACTCTTGGCCTAGTACTAACGACAGTCATACCATCACACTATGTCTTTTGATAACTAGAGTGGATCTTTTTTTTCTTTTCTCTTTCTAGTATTATTATTATTATTATTATTCTTTATGTATTTACCTTTATTTTCTTGTCTTTCTCTCACTCTAAATTTGTGTAATATAACTGATCCTGTGTTCTATTTATTATTATTTTTATCTTATACATCTTAAAATCTATAGTTATGTGTTTCTACTGCTTTCTTACACGATTCTTGATTATAAGTGTTAAGATCATGTGCAGGTGTAAAAAGGGTAAAAAATGTAAATGAAGGGAAATGTATATGTCATGTTACTATTGTGAAAAAAGAAATAAAAATTAAGTTTAAAAATATATATACATATATATATATATATATATATATATATATATATATATACATATATATATATATATATAAACCATTTTGGCACGACTCAGCGGCAGAGACGTGATGGATGACAGAGAGAACATCTTTAATGATCAAACCTCCACATCATGAAACGTCTACAAACTTTACCAGTTTACACTTTCATCCTCCTAAAGTTTTTTTTTTCTTTTTTTGGCCATCGCTGTGTGCAGAACTTAAAGGTCAGAGAAGTCTAAACGAGACATTGTGGGTTAAGGTAGCAGAGGTGTGTCAGAGGCTTCAATCAGGAAAGTGACATCACACCTTAAGTCTGACATTTCTAATTAAATGTTCTAATTAGTGACGTCAACATGCAGAACATTTTCAAAGTCTTTACTGGAGGGAAAAAGAACACCAGGTGACAGTAGTTGCAATATATGACCACTAGATAGCACCAAAAAAAAAAAAAAAAAACATTCTGAAGGTCCTTATGTCTGATGCACTGAGACATGATGAATTTTATTTCAAAGAAACTTCAGTAGTTTTTTATTTCCTTGTTCATGGGAGGGAGTGTTGTGGTTAGTTTCTTAAAGGGTCAAAAACTCAAGTTTTGAGTTGTAAGCGCTGATATTCTCAGTCTGGTGAGGACGAGGCGGCGGCCGTTACCTTCACAGTTTGGTCCAGCGAGGCAGTGGCGACTCGGGCCTGCGGTCCCATCAGCCCACAGTGCAGGTCTGTGATGGGCAGTGAGTGGCGGGACAGGACGTGGCGAGGCTCCGGCGTGTGGTTCAAATCCAGCTGGACCACACTGCAACACACAGCACATGAGCAGTGTCTTCAGCATCATCATCAGCATTATCATCATCATCATCATCATCACAGGATGTCATCTGTCCTCATTTCCACTTTGAGCCTCCCAGGTTCAGGTGAAGAAAATGAACCTTTTTCTGTCTTTAGATCATTTTGTTGTCAACCTCACCGCTTCAGTTCCTCTACAAACAACATGGAAATTAAGTGAATTCCAGCCCAGCAGAGAAATCATTCATTTATTTTTTTTAGGTAAATTATTTTTCAAGCTAAGTAAAATAAAATTATTAGTTCATCAAATCAACAGGTGAACATATTAAATAATTATCATCGTAATATTGACCAAAATTGTGATTTTAGTATTAGGGCTAGACCACTACACTACTAAACATCAATAACAGGAGGACAAGTAAAGCATAGTTTTTATTGCTATAGTGCCTTCAGGAAGTATTCAGACCCCTTTCACTTTTTTCACTTTTGTTATGCAGCCTGATACTACAATCTTTAAAATTATTTTTTTTTCTCTCATTAATATACACTCAGTGCAAACTGAATTGTAGAATTTTTTGCAAATTTATTAAAAAGGAAAAACTAAAATATCACATTTACATAAGTATTCAAATCCTTTGCAACAACACTTGAAATTTAGCTCAGGTGCCTCCCTTTTCTGTTGATGGTTGCTGAGATGTTTCTATACCTTGCTTAAAGGCCAACCTGTGATCAATTAAATTGATTGGACATGATTTGGAAAGGCACACAACTCTCTATAGAAGGCCTCACAGATGACATGCATATCAGAGCAAAAACCATGAGGTCAGAGGAGCTGCCTGCAGAGCTCAGAGACAGGACTGCTGCAAGGCACAGATCTGGGGCTACAAAAAACTTTCTGCTGCTGGAAGAAGTTTGGCACACCCAGGACTCTTCCAGGAGCTGGGCCCCCGGCAAAACTGAGCCATGGTGGGAGAAGGGCCTCAGTAAGAAAGGTTACCAAGAATCCACTGGTCACTCTGACTGAGCTCCAGAGATCCTGTGTGGAGATGCATGGGACAAAGCTGATCTGGGCTTTATGGCAGAGCGGCTGGACGGAAGCCTCTCCTCAGAGCAAAACTCATGGAAGCTGCTTGGAGTTTGCAGAAAAGCAGCTGAAGGACTCTCAGACTGTGAAAAACCAGATTCTCTGGTCTGATGAAACCAAGATCGAACTGTTTGGCCTCAGTTCCAAACGTTCTGTCTGGAGGAAACCAGGCACCGCTCATCAGCTGCCCAGCACCATCCCAGCAGTGGCAGCATCAGGCTGGTGTTTTCCAGCAGCAGGGACTGGGAGACTGGTCAGGGCTGAGGGGAAGCTGAATGGAGCAAAGTCCAGAGATATCCTCAATGAAAAGCTGTTCCACAGCTCAGGACCTCAGACTGGGCCGAAGGTTCACCTTCCAACATGACAGTGACCCTGAGCTCACAGCCAAGACAACACAGGAGAGGCTTAGGGACTCTGTGAAGGTCCCAGAGCCCAGAGCCCTGACCTGAACCCTGTCCAACATCTCTGCAGAGACCTGAACATGGCCGCCCACCGACGCTCCCCATCCAACCTGACCGAGCCTGAGAGGATCTGCAGAGAAGAAGCAGGTTATCCCCCAGTCCAGGTGTGCAAAGCTTGTTGTCAAACCCAAAAAGACTGGAGGCTGTAACTGCTGCCAAAGAGGCTTCAACTGAGTGCTGAGTAAAGGATCTGAATACTGATGTCAATGTGATCTTTCAGTTTTTACATTTAAATAAATTTACAAAAATATCTAAAATTCTGTTTTCATTTTGTCATTATGAGGCACTGAGTGCAGAATAATGAGAAAAAATCAATTTAAACAACTTTAGCATCAGGCTGCAACATAACAAAAGTGAAAAAAGTGAAGGGGGTCTGAATACTTCCAGAATGCACTGTTATTATAATTATGAATCGATAAATAAATCTGATTGGTTTTCCTAACGCTCATGTCCTGGATCTCCATAGTAACAGTTGTACTTTGCTGTGATTGGCTGCAGAGAGCATCACATCTCAAAGCCTGCAAATAAGTAAATAAATAAACATTTTAAAATTAAAAAAACGGAAAGATGAAATGCAGCATGAGATGTGGCTGCTTTTCAAAAAGCTGATGAGCGCAGTGACTCCACCCACCTGATGACATCACACATCAGACTGAGGAGGGTTCCACTGCAGGTTCCACAGCTTTAATATTGTTATTGTACAGCAGTTGTGCTGTTTTCAAATGAGCTCTATACATAAACTGGAACTTATCTGTGATCAGACCAAATCTCTGGTGCCTCCGTGTGGCAAAAATAAAAACTTTGTCAAGTTAAATACAGAGATGGTTGATTTTTAAATGATGTGGCTGAACTGTAAAAATTAATTTGAGAAAGTATTGATAATTTTGTCCCAATGTTTTGAATTTTCAAAATTGCATCTCAATATCCCGCTGACGCAGTAAAGTTTTAACTGGACAGCAATGTGCAGCGAAAATTTAAATCAAAATACTGGGATGATAATAATAACAGTAATAATGTAAAGATGTTGCTGATGTGAACCTGGGAGAGTCGAGTAGAGAAGAAGGACAAGCAGACGCAGTCGCATTTATTCATGCCGTCCTGCATCTTCAGCTGCAGCTGGACTCTCTGAGGTCCACTGCCCAGAACATTCTCCAGCTGGACTAGTAGGGCTGAGTTAAAAAAATCACTTTAATCAATTTTAATAGATTTCCCTTTAAATGGTTTGATATTGATCCGTAAAATTCAAAAATCAATCTCCAATTCTATTCAATCTAACTATTTTTTTCTTCTTTGGACGTCTGGTGCAGAGAAGCAGCCTGTGGTATCAACCCAGCTCGTCTCGCGTGATCAGCATTTAGCGCTGCAGTTCATGGCACAAGACCCCGTGAGATGTTTTTACTGCCAGCAGTCAAACAGCATGGCTGGAGCGAGTACACCACTGAGGGCACCACCAGCGAGTTTAAAAGCTGATGTTTGGATGTGTTTCGGATTTAACAAGCACGAGGAAAATGATGAGTTGGACAAAAACACAAGCGATATTAAGCATTATTACACGAGAGGGTGTGCTTGACCGTTATTGTCAGTGCCTTGTTCCTGGCCGCATCACTGAAGTTGACTATACATTAGGATTATACAACTATAACCAACAAAATAAAATGTCTAATCAAAATGTATTCATACTGTGGGCATTTCGCTCTCAAAATATCAACGTTTTTTGCTAGTATTCTCTCCGTTTCAGTGGAAATACATGAGATCTGACGGTAACTAGTCCTTGTCAGCCAGCCAACTTGGGCTTATCATGTTTTCTAGACATCGTGATTCCCCAAACTGAATAAATACTAGTGGTGCAACGGATCATCGTTGATCCGTGATCCGTACGGATCCCTCTCCACGGTTAGGCACGCGCGTGGTCCGCGGATTGGTTGATGAAAAAAAAAAAAAGTTGTGCACGTTCACATGAAGGGCGCATGTGCAATCCACACTGGTCAAGCGCTGCAGTAATCATGGCTAGCGGAGGAGCAGAGGAACTTAAAAAAGCTCCTGCATCATTTAAGTGGCATGTATGGGAGCATTTTGGCTTCCCTGTAACACACAATGATGATGGAAAAAGGATGGTGGACAACAGAGGCGGTTCTGCCTATGTTGCCGCCCTAGGCGAAATTACTGGCTTGCGCCCTTCCATGTTACTACTCCTACCACCAGCCCGCCTGATGCAGGCCGGTGGCTTTTTTATTCAAACAAGATTTTGTCCATATAAAAAGTAGCCTATTTTTCCAAAAAAAAAAAAAAAGGTCTTGAAAAAGAGGCGTCGTCTTAAAATCAGGGTCGTCTTTTATGCGGGTCAATATGAAAACTGGCGATTTTTTTTTTTTTTTTTTTTGGAGGGCGCTCGTGCGCCTCCAAGTAGATTGCGCCCTGGGCGGTTGCCCACGTTGCCCATAGCAAAACTGTCCCTGGTGGACAAAACCATTACAGTGTGTAGGCACTGTGGCACGTGAAATTAGAAGGTATCATGCCTTAAATTGCACTTTAAGTTGTTTATATATAATTTAAAATTTTAATTAAACATTGGATGGACATTTTTAGTTGAATGTTTTTATTTAATGGGCAAAAGTGTTTTGCAAAATAAATGGAGGACAAAGTTATATTTGTCTTGTCTTTTTTTTTTTTTTTTGCTTATCCGAAAAATGATCCGATCCGTGACTCAAAACCATGATCCGATCCGATCCGTGAGTTGTTTGATCCGTTGCACCCCTAATAAATACCACACATAGCAACACAAAACTGCTCTGCTAGCTCAATCATGTTGTAACTAGAATATCGGCATGAAAAACAATTTTTTTCATGGACTGATAGTTATACTTCTGCCGACTTCTCAGTCATTTTTAATCTAACAGGTGCCGTGACAGCAGCTGATCTTTATCTACAACCAACTTATATGAACAGTTATATTTAAATACAGGCTACTTCTTTCCAGTGTCAGCCACAACAAACATCTGTCTTTTCATAAACTCACCGGCAGATGTTTTATTTCAGCTGGGGGTGTGTCACTCCAATTTAACGTCAGCTCTGATTAATGTGGCTAAGCAGCAAAAGTAAGGACAGTAAGCAGTCACATTAAGGCTGAACAGAGTTATAGAATCACCTTTTCAGGCTGTTATCAAAATAAACACCACAGTTTTCACAGATGTGCTGATTTATTAAATGTTCATTTCAATATACAGATAGAAACAAATTGACAAATTAAATCAGTGGCCTAGGAAACTCATAAAGACTAAACAAATTAATAACAATTAATTGGCTAATTAATAACTGATAACATTAACACATTAATAACAAGAACAAAGTTACAGCCGCACATCTCTGTGGAAAATCGGACAGACTACTGTCCATGGTGCTGAATCTGCCTCAGCAGGTACTGTCCATGGTGCTGAATCCGCCTCAGCAGGTACTGTCCGTGGTGTGGAACCTGCCTCAGCAGGTACTGTCCGTGGTGCTGAATCTGCCTCAGCAGGTACTGTCCGTGGTGCTGAACCTGCCTCAGCAGGTACTGTCCGTGGTGCTGAACCTGCCTCAGCAGGTACTGTCCGTGGTGCTGAATCCTCTGAGGCATTTCATTCTCTTTATTATAGAAATTAAAGCTCCATAAAATTCACGGAGGATCTTGTTCAGCTCTTCTTTCCTTACAGGTGAGAAATCAGCTGTTTGCCCGGTGTTTGTCAGGTAGTCTTGTAGACATTTGATGGCCCAAGACGTTGACCGGGCCGTACCGGCTTCATTTCCTGACCTCTCCAGCTGATCCAGCTCTTCACTCGTCACTCTCGCGTACTCTCTTCTTTTTCTCTTCTGTCCTGTTCAGCCATTCATCCAAACTTAGGTCGCCAAAGAAATCAAAATTGACTACCAAACGGTCCATTATGCAGGCGAACAAAGTTGACAGTGGCTTTGGAAGCGGGTTTC
Source organism: Myripristis murdjan (assembly GCF_902150065.1). NCBI lineage: Eukaryota > Metazoa > Chordata > Actinopteri > Holocentriformes > Holocentridae > Myripristis > Myripristis murdjan. The sequence continues at coordinate 36,458,170 of NC_043983.1, forward strand.
AGTGAAACATTTTGTGTTGCCATGGAAACCACACAGACCCGGGCAATAAGATATAGGCACAGAAACACAGTCGGCACGGCTCAAACAAACCAACCTGGAGCAGGTATTGGCGCGTAAGTTACCAGCAAACTCTCAACATGCACAGAAGATAACCGAGGCTGTTGCTATTTTTATATGCAAGGACATACGACCATACAGCGTCGTTGAAAACAGTGGTTTCCGAAGCCTCATTAAAACTCTGGAGCCACGCATTATTTCTCTGAATTGTTTTTTATATCCAAGTAAAATTGGTATTTTAACTGAAATATCTCTGACTGAATTGATATTGAATCGAATCAAATCAAATCAAATCAAATCAAATTGACTTGGGACCTTGTAAAACTGATGAAAAAGCTGCGCTGTATCGTATGTAACATGTGGCAGAGCCGGTTTGAGGCGGTTTGAGACGTACCTGGCCAGACTCCAGACCAGCGCCAGGTTGTCTTTCCCCCCAGAGACGAAGTGGCTGCTGTCGTCGGTGAAGCGCAGGCAGGTGAGATCCTGGTAGTGCCGACTCAGCACGGCCAGCAGGTTCCCGCTGGAAACCTGAAGACCAGAGACAGGAACCAGTTAGAACCCTGTCTGCTCCAGAACCTCCATCAGAGAACCAGGACCTGTCAGAACCTGGTTTGCGTTCTGGTCTCAGGTCTGAACTGCAGTCCTTCCTTTTTTTCTTTTTTTTTCTTTTTAATTGCTCATCACCTTTTCTCCATTTAAAGTTTTAAACAAAACAAACATTCATAAAAAAAAAAAACCACAAAATTAGCTAAGAAATTACCAAACATTTACTAAAAAACTATTTTAAAATAATGTAAATAATATTAGAACTATGAATTCAAAATATAAGAAAAGAAATTTGTAAAAACAATCTGCAAAAAATGCAAAAGAAACTATAAAAACTTAAATTTAACTAAATTTAACTGCATTTGTAATGATGATACTTTCATATTGATTTAAACAGATCTATTGATTTGACTGATATACTGATTTGATTAAATTGATATATTTAAAAGGAACCGTAACGCTTGATTAGATTTTGTTTGGTTTTCTTTTTAATCATTATTATTACAGTATTTATTGTTGTGCGTTTAAATTCTGACAGTTGCTCTCCAATTACAGAGACACAACACAAACTCCTCTGTAACCAACACACACACACACACACACACAGCCTCTGTGTTTAACCAGTCAAGTGAAAACATCCATGAAAATGACCTCCAGACAGACAGATGTAGGCTAACAACAACAACAACAACAATAATAACGATGATGATGATGATGAAGAAGATGATGATGTCGGGACAGGCAGCAGTGTGTGCTCGGTGAAGCCACAGTAAAGGTGGCTGGGTGCTGCTCTCACCTCCCACAGGTAAACGGCCTCGGCGATGCCGGCGGCCAGGTACAGGCCGTTGGGCGCGGCGGTCAGACACGTGACCACGCCGGGACAAACGATCTTCTGCTGCAGCTGATCCTGCAGAGACACAGCAGCTGAACACACACCTGCAATCCCACAATCCTCTCTGGTTCTAGCCCCTCATGCAGCTGACTAACAGGCTGCTTTTAAAAAAAAAAACATAAATTTATCACAATCACAGTCATAATGTTCATTTTTCAACACGGCTTTTAATTAATAACAACATGAGGGCTAAAACTAACAAAACATGACAGAACGTTCAGCAGACATGAGACCACCAGCCGGAACATCAGCAGCAGAACCCCCAGGTAGAACCCTGAACTCCAGACCAGCTGATCAGAGTGGCGTTAGTCAGCTCTGAGTGAAGCTGCTCAGTGAAGGAAAAAAACTGCACCCTACAAGTCACCATGGCAACGGGTAAACAACAAACAGAATGCATACCTGTCAAGTATCCCGTTTTGGCCGGGATTTTCCCGTATTTTACCCTCCTTTCCCGGTCCCCTCCCGTATTAGTATTTTCCCGTAAATTTCCCGTATTTAACCTGTATTTATTAAAGATAATAATAATACTCCGGGGCGAGCCACCCATTCCCAGTCTGAACTCTGTCACCCGTTACAGTAACCTACTGCATGTACTGTAGGTGGCAGTTGTGGCGAGGTTAGTGTGACATTGTCGGAGAAGAGTGACAACTGACCTCCGAAACTGTCAAGGTAAATAAACATCCCATGTCTGATTAAAAGGACCAAAAACGTTTGGTCCTTTAAAAGTTAAATGGAAGACATGATGAATGTATTTGAACTATTGACACACACACACGCACGCACACACACACACACACACACACGCACACACACACACACACACACACACACACCGCCGCCGCCACAAAAATCTCCCGTATTTTACTACTCAAATGTTGACAGGTATGAGAATGGATGGAAAGGCATTAACATTATATACTGATATTATATATTAATATTATCTATAAATGTGCGTGAGAAGCCATCGGCAGGTTAACACGGTCAAGCTTCATTCCGGATGGTAAAGGGACTGTGTATCAGGATATAATCCACATCACATTTTAAATCTCTTTGTTGCTTTAATCTGCCAGGACAGAATGCTGAGGATATAGAACAGAGAACCCCGAGGCGTGAGGGTTAGTTAGAGTTAACCCTAACCCTACCTAACCCTAACTAACCCTAACTTGAAAAAGCATCGAGGTGAAAATACAGCAGATTTAAACTTTTCAGACTCAACAGCGTCCAGCGGCTTTGCTTCGGTCTGAACGGCAGACAGAAACCTGCAGCCTGACCTGAACCAGGGCCGCCAGGTGAGCGCCACTCTGTTAGTTACCATGGTAACTGACCCCGAGTTGAGGTTACCATGGTAACTGACCCCGAGTTGAAGTCGCGTCTCTTTCAGGAGCTGAGCGGCCAGACTGGCGGCGGGTTGACACCTGCGCTGTTAGCGGCGGGTTGACACCTGCGCTGTTTGCGGCGGAGGGATTTCACTGGGAGAGGCCGGTTAGAAACATCCGGGTCCTGCTGCGAGCCGCGAAACTTTAAAATAACACATTTACGAACGGAGTCTGGACGGACCGGAGCCTGCTGCTGGGCTCAGTGTGTGTGTGTGTGTGTGTGTGTGTGTGTGTGTGTGTGTGTGTGTGTGTGTGTGTGTGTGCAGCACGGACCTTCCTCTGCAGCTCCCACACGTTGATGAAGTTCTTGCCCAGCTGGGCTCCCAGGATGTAGTCGGAGCCCAGCAGCGCCAGGCCGCGGCACGCCGTGTTGCCTCCCCGGTAGGAGAGGAGGCTGCTGCCGCTGTGCAGCTCCGACACCGCGCAGTTCCACAGCTGCGAGCCCGAGTCACTGCTCACGATCACCTCCATGGGCGCCGCCATTTTTACACTCTCTCTCTCTCTCTCTCTCTCTCTCTCTCTCTCTCTCTCTCTCTCTCTCTCTCTCTCTCACACACACACACACGCAGGCCGGGAGGGAGGCGACTTTATTTTCAGAGTCAATGAGAGAGTCGCGTGACCCCGTGACTTTAGTGGACCAATCACCTTACAGCAATGGCGGATCAACAGAAAGGGTTGGACGAAAGCTCTTTACGTCATCGCGCTGTTGTAGCACGCTGAGCGACGTGCTGACGCGGTGGCCGTTGCAAAGGGGGTGTCGCTCCCACTGTGGACAATTTTTATTTAGCCGTTATTTTACCAGGAAGAAGCTTGAGCTCCAAGAGCTCTTTCACGAGCAACACCTGACAACAAAACAACAACATACAAACATAAGAACAAGAACAACCAAAGCAGGACAAGATCATGAACAAAAAGGATAACAGAAACAGGGCCAAAACCACCATTTCAACATTGGAGGGGACAGATATTGAATTTGCTATTGAATTGCTGATATATTCCAGCAATATTGGGGGGGACATTTTTGGAGTGCCTGAACATTGGGGGGGGCGTATAGTATAGACATCAGGCAGGATCATTAACCAGGAAACAAGCAGGGGTTAGTAACGAGGAATCAAACAGGGAAGCATTTACATACTCCCCTTTCAGAGTATGCCTGTACAATTAAAATAAATCATTTCTCAACCATTTTTCACACTTTTTTTTTTTTTGTTACCGTCATGACATGTTGTTTTAATACAGAATTTTTGATTAAATAACAAATCTAAAATTTTATACAAAATAGGCTACTTTTTTACGCAGATAAGAGTAAAATATACTTGATACTTAATTATATTAACAATCAAATCTTTCAAAATAAAATCTTATTAGCCATATATATATCTATAGATATAGATATAGATATATACAGTGGCCATCATTACTTTAAGAAATGAAGGTCAGTCAGTCCGGAAAATTGCAAAAACTTTAAATGTGTCCCCAAGTGGAGTCGCAAAAACCATCAAGCTACAACGAAACTGGCACACATGAGGACCGACCCAGGAAAGGAAGACCAAGAGTCACCTCTGCTTCTGAGGACAAGTTCATCCGAGTCACCAGCCTCAGAAATGGCAAGTTAACAGCAGCTCAGATCAGAGACCAGATAAATGCCACACAGAGTTCTAGCAGCAGACCCATCTCTAGAACAACTGTTAAGAGGAGACTGCGCCAATCAGGCCTTCATGGTCAAATAGCTGCTAGGAAACCACTGCTAAGGAGAGGCAACAAGCAGAAGAGATTTGTTTGGGCCAAGAAACACAAGGAATGGACATTAGACCAGTGGAAATCTGTGCTTTGGTCTGATGAGTCCAAATTTGAGATCTTTGGTTCCAACCGCCGTGTCTTTGTGAGACGCAGAAAAGGTGAACGGATGGATTCCACATGCCTGGTTCCCACTGTGAAGCATGGAGGAGGAGGTGTGATGGTGTGGGGGTGTTTTGCTGGTGACACTGTTGGGGATTTATTCAAAATTGAAGGCACACTGAACCAGCATGGCTACCACAGCATCCTGCAGCGACATGCCATCCCATCCGGTTTGCGTTTAGTTGGACCATCATTTATTTTTCAACAGGACAATGAGCCCAAACACACCTCCAGGCTGTGTAAGGGCTATTTGACCAAGAAGGAGAGTGATGGAGTGCTGCGGCAGATGACCTGGCCTCCACAGTCACCGGACCTGAACCCAATCCAGATGGTTTGGGGTGAGCTGGACCGCAGAGTGAAGGCAAAGGGGCCAACAAGTGCTAAACACCTCTGGGAACTCCTTCAAGACTGTTGGAAAACCATTTCAGGTGACTACCTCTTGAAGCTCATGGAGAGAATGCCAAGAGTGTGCAAAGCAGTAATCAGAGCAAAGGGTGGCTATTTTGAAGAAACTAGAATATAAAACATGTTTTCAGTTATTTCACCTTTTTTTGTTAAGTGCATAACTCCACATGTGTTCATTCATAGTTTTGATTCCTTCAGTGAAAATCTACAATGTAAATAGTCATGAAAATAAAGAAAATGCACTGAATGAGAAGGTGTGTCCAAACGTTTGGCCTGTACTGTATATATATTAATAAAATTAGTTTACAGCATTTAAATATATAAAATTTACTTACATTCTGTATATATAAACACACACACAGTGGTGGAAGCAATCAGCTGTTTTATTTCAATGTACAAAAAACCTATTAATTCTTGACCAAAAGGATCATTGTTAACCAAAAATGTCCAATCCTTTTTTTCAGAACCTTTCATTTCAAGTAGGAGTTATAATAAATGTCTAATTGCAGGCTCTCCTCAGCTCACCTTGAAGTGGTCGTGGTCCTGGTTGCTTCAGGCTAAAGGGAAGAAAAAGTATAGATTTTAGCATTTCTCAGCAGCACACAGTAAAACATTGTTGCTGATTCCGTAAAAATTCATTTTAAGAAACTGACAACTTATCAAATATGTAATCTACAGTACTCATCACTGATATACAGTAACAGTATAAGACTGCAAATAGCTTAAATGCAGGGGATAAAAAAAAAAAGTAAGTGTGCAGTGGGTCACAGTGGATCATCTTCAAGGTAAGTGACAAAACATAAATTGTCATGAAAATATTAAAACTCAATCAAAAAAAGTGAGTGGCTGCATCCTTGTAAATAATGCACCTACTCTTTGGAGATGAGGCGGGAAGCTGAACACAGACAGAAAAACACCAGGCATAACAGTACTACTGATAATAGTACTACTACTACTACTGATAATACCACTGATAATATCAGTAGCCTAGCAGCTTGCTAGCGTTGCCATTTAGCTGGTAGCCAACTAGTAACACTAGCTCTCAACATGATAAAATTATGATAATACTTAATATAAAAAAACAAAAAACTATTCTTATCTATGAAAGGTGATTCCCAGTTGCCTGGTTTCAGTATTCCTCTGGTTTGTACAGCCATACGCTGCACAGTGTGCTGGCATCTCTGCTGCTAGGGCAGGACTGAGGAAGTTTCCCACTGCTGGAAAAGATATGCTTTACAAATTTCAAAATTCTTCTCCTTTGATCTGACAGCACAAAAAACTTGTGTAGCTGTCTGCCATGTTTACAAAAACAAAAAAACACTCAAAAATTAGAGGGAAATTGAGCAAGTAACAAGCACAAACCTGTAACCAGCCTGTACACCTGCAGGTTATGGAGTCAGGAATCTGCCCCTACTAGCCGAGTTTAGCCCGAGGCACACCGATCTAATGGGCGTGGTGTATCTAGCTTTCTTTCTATATCTGTGGTCCAACCAATAAGACCCGCATCACATGATCCACATGGAACTGCGCGTGTGCCCGCTGCTGGTGAGATTAGATTAGATTGTAATCTGTGTTATTGTGATGGAAATATGATCAGAACATGATCAGTCAAAGCAGATCAGTGACGTCACCGTTAGGTTTAACTCCGTTTACCAATAAAAGTTAAATATAACACGAGATTTAAAGGTAACTGTAATGTTGCAAATGACACCGTTACACACCTGTTACCTGCATGTCCAGCTCACGTGACAGCCTGGACGATCTAAACAATTATTATAATGTATAATTATTATTAAGTTATAATGTTGCTACAGTAGAGAGGAAACGCCCACCAGCCCGTCTTTACAGCTCTGTTTTGGAACAGGAGCTTCATCAGTTGATTGGTTGATTAGTTGATTGGTTGATCGGTGCTGTGGGTCCCTGCTGTGATCTAAACCTCCGGACAGGCTGCAGACAAAAGATTGAAAACTAAATGAAGTGACTGACAGGTGAGCATTAAACAGTGAAACTCACCTGCTGGTTGATTATCAGTTTTTCCAGCTCAGCCTCAACAACATGAAGCAAACAAGATCACAACTTCCATCGGTGTTGCCATGGTTACAGCAGGTAAGCAGGTTCACTGAGAACAAGAGAAGAAGAGACCAAGGACATGTGGAAAGAGACACAGTTGTGAAGCAGGTGAAGGGGCAGGTGGCTCAGGTGAGGTCTTAGACCAGGTGTGTGTGAGGATGGACCTCAGGTCATGTGTCCCTGCTGTCAGAAGCATGGTGACTGTTTTAAACAGTCATCAACCAGAGGAGAAATGTACATACTGTATTGTGGATTAAACTGGATTAAACTTGATTAGACTGGATTAGACAGGGTAACACCATGATAGAACCAAAATGGATAGAAAAGCACAGAGGTCATGGATTCCACAAAGGTTTGAGTAAAGTCAGGTCCAGTTTTTTGCCTTATAAAGAATCTCTGACTGTAACACCACTGGATTCCACTTGAGGGCGCTATGAGCCCACAATTAATATCACATCTAATATCCTGGTAATGACACATATTACAATGCAGCACATTTACTGTAAGTAAATGTTATACTTAGATCTTATTCTTTATTTCTATTTTTTTTATTTACTTAATCTGTAATCTGTGGATACTGCTGAAAAAAATGTGAATTTCCTGCGGGATGAATAAAGTATCTACCTACCTACCTACCTACCTAAGTTACAGGAATGAATAGTTTATATGGAGAGGCCAATTTCTTGTTACAATTTGTTTTATATGCTTGACAAATAAGAGGTACTTTTTATTTTATTTGTTTTCTCCTTTTATGTGGAACCTTTGTGCAAATTTTTATTTAAGCAGTAAACAAAATATAAAATATGATTCTATAAAACAGAGGTATTATGATGGAAGGAATGTATCTGCAATGTATATATGCTTCCCCATGCTGGCAGTTTTTTCCCAGGCATCGACAGTTCAGTGAATGCACCATATGGAGCCACATTTCTCCAGTCAGTTACTTCTGTGTGTAATTGCAGGTGTGCGTACCTGCGGGCAGGCGGGGTCCCGGCCGACTCGATGAAAATTACATAATTGAGGTTTGATAAACTGATCGAGTCCTGACTCTTCACACCCCACTGGGTTCAGATGTTCTGCAGTGAGGTTCTGCTGCCAAGCAGAGGAACCCCAAGCACAAAGTAAACTGCGGGATACTGTTGCAGAGCAACGCTAGTGCGCCCCGACCCTTGCAGCCCTCTGAGAATCAAACAAAGCATAAGTTAGTCCGTCGTCCCGGTTATCCAAGTCATCAACTTGGAGCAAGCAAGCAGGTTGGGTTCAAGCGCCTATTAGCATCCTCAAGGAGATCCGTGTGGGACTCTGCTCAGATGCAAGGCAGTGTCAGTCAGCTCGGCTTCCACAGCCCATCTTGCTGCTTGAATGGCATTGAGTTTCCTCTCCTGAGTCTCAGATGTTTCCTCCAGTCGTTTTGTGTCGGAGCCCAGAAGGACGGCACATTATCGTCATCCATCATTCTGCTTCGCCATGTTTGCTGGCAGTGTCTCGGCGCTGTGTTGCAGGCTTTTACTGATGTCATTTTTTATTACAATGTTTTTGTTGTCAGTCGCTGCATGTAGAAACATCCTGAGATTCTCTCAATCAGCTGATTTGTTCTGAGTCAAACCAGCACTTTTGATTAAAGGCAGAATCAGGAGAAACCCAACATTCAGAGTTGCCCTCCATTCATCCAATTTAAAAGCAGTTTGCTCTTCCCATCATTCACCAAAATGCACACCTGATCAACAACAGCTTTCCAGCCTGAAAGCAAAGTGCTGATGTTATTCATATACCATCTATGTATATGTTTGATGTGACATCACATCAAACATTTACTTCACTAAAAGCCCCAGAAGAAGTTTAAGTTTCCATGTTGATGTGATGTGACTGTAAACTGCTCAGCTGTTGATGGGTTTACATTTAACTTTCTGCTCAATGAAAACACAACAAAAATTGTTAATTTTTTTATTTTGATTTTGACGGTTTTGTGAACATTCACCAATTACACCATTTAAATAAATCATTTTCTATACATGATGCCAAGTGTTTCTATTTTTTACATAATACTTCATTTACAGGCCAGTCGGTTCCTTTGACTGTAGGTCAGTGTGTGTGTGTGTGTGTGTGTGTGTGTGTGTGTGTGTGTCTGCTGGCTGATCCTAAATCAACAAAGGAAATTCCAAGGCAGCAGGAAGACGAACACTTCCTCTGACATTCACTTTGGCCCCACCCACGAGAGGCGGAGTCCACCAGCAGCTGACCTGTCAGTCACAGCAGGGCCCAATCAGAGCCAGCCCTGAGTGTCTCCCAGGGCAACGCTGAGCTGCTGAACATGTGGTCAGAGAGAGACAGAGAGAGAGAGAGGACATGCTGGTCTCAGATCAGCAGCTGCCTGTCCTCACTGCAGCTAGTTTTCACTCCAGCTGCTGCCGGACCAGCTTCCCAGAAATCTGAGTCACGCATTTTTGTTTAAATATTCACACTAAAGCAGCTGAGTCTGAGGAAGA
>NC_043983.1:36470400-36530440 GCF_902150065.1 Myripristis murdjan
GAAAAGTAAGAACAGTAAAAACACTAAGAACAGTAAGAACAGTGAATGAATGAATGAATATGTTTATTTTGATCACAGCAGTACAACATATTAAACATAATTAAAGAATTAAAGAAAATGAATATGGCTGGTCGAAAAGGGTTTTCGGCTGAAGCAAAAGCTTATGGCTGCCGAACCTTTGTAATCAATTTCATTTCTGTTTCATCACAAAATTCTTTATAACGATAAGCAAACAAAACACAGATTGTCATGGCTTCGTGTTGCTTGTGTTTTGTTTGGTTCTGTTTCATGTGTTTCTGTCATGGTTTTGTTTGTATCTGTTTCCTGTGTTTCATTTGCCTGGTTCTTTTTAGTGATTTCACCTGTGTCTTGTTTGCTCCTCCCAGTGCCACACCTGTCCTGTGTCTGTTAATCATCCCTGATTGTTCTGATCCCTCCCAGTGTTTCCCTCAGCCTATCCTCTGTGTTCTCCTGTCTTGTGCTCCAGCCCCTTCCCCAGGTGTGTCTTGTTTGATCATTTAGTTCTTGTGTATTTAAGTCCTGTTTTGAGTTCTGTTCCTTGTCGGTTCATTGTGTTGTGCTGTTTTGTACTGTGCTTCATTGTGTTCTGTTACGTTCTGCTTCCTGCGAATTCCTGAGTTTCTTGTGTTCCTTGTGTTCCTTGTGGTGAATTAAATTTTGTTTTTCATTGAGCATTTTTTGCCTGCGGCTCCTGCTTTTGGGTCCTCCCAAAAGGCATCTGTATTTTTTTATGATTTTGATCATTTGCTGTTATCAGCATTTTCTATTTTGTATTTAGAAAATATCTTATTTTTAAACATTGTTTTTTTAAATGGGCAACATTTTTGCTCTCTTTGATATTATCAGGTAAGCTATTCCAAAGCTTCACTCCACAAACAGAAATGCACAAACTTTTCAGTGTGGTACGAGCAAACAGTTGTTTTAACTTCCCTCTCCCTCTTAAGTTATAGCCTCCCTCTCTTTCTCCAAACATTTTTTGTATATTTCTTGCAAGTAGGTTGTGCTTTGCGCCCCCGCGGCACCATCAGGCGGCATCACGCGAGCCGGCCGCGGCACCAGCTGGCATCAGGCCACTCACCTGTCAGATCCAGCAGACCTGACCGGCTGGGCGTGGTACCAGCCGGTGCCGCGGCATATTGCGGGTCAATACGGTAGTCTATAAAACTGGCGATTTTTTTTTCTCGTGCGCCCCTAAGTAGATTGCGCCCTGGGAGGTTGCCCACACTGCCTATAGCAAAAACCGTCCCTGTATAAGACGATATTTTTTCCATTGAAAATGCCCTGAAAAAACACCCTCGTCTAATATTGGGGGGTCTAAGCAAATACACATGTATTGTTGCATATGTAAACCAGTAGGTAGGCTCGCCTAATGCCGCGATTACCAGCGAATGGCCGCATTGCGCAGTCAATAATCAACCATGTTGTCAGTGTCATTGTCCGCTGTGCTGCTGCAGCCACGTATGAACAAAAGTTGATTTATAATGAAAGGTATATCTGGCAGTCTGTGTGCGCCGCTCACCTGTCAGATCCGGCAGACCTGACAGGGTGGGCACGGCACCGGTCGGCATTTAAGGGCATGAATAGGTAGGGAATTTATTGTATTTTTTATTTTATTTAGCATTTTAAGGATAGGTAGGGGGGATTTATTTTATTTAAGGTAAGTTTTAAGGTATTTGTGTAGTTGCCAGGGCCCCTGCTCTGGGAGGGGGCGGAAGGCAGCAATTTCGCCCAGGGCGGCAACATGGGCAGAACCGCCACTGTTTGTATGCTCGTAAAACCGCACCTTATGCACTATTCTTAATGCACGCTTCTGCATGATGCATATTGTTTGTAGGGTGCTTTTATAAGTATTTCCCCAAACTTCGGCACAATAAGTCAGATATGGAAGTACAAGTGTATAGTACAACATGTATAATGATTTATAATTGAGCATGTGTCTTGTCTTACATAAAATTCCAATTGTGCGCGGCAGTTTGGATCTAACATGTTTAACGTGAGGCCTCCAGATCAAGCTGACTCCTAAAAATGTGTTCTCATATACTCTTTCCAGCTTGACACCATCAATTATTAAATCAATTGGCATGTCCAGATGTTTATCCTTTTTTCCAAAAAAACAAAACTTGAGCTTTTCCAACTCACTAGTAACAACTTCCAAAAGATGTTGAAGGTTCTTCCCAGCACAGAAAACATTAGTGTCATCCGCAAAAACAACACAATTCAAAAAATTTGAGACATTGCAAATATCATTAATATACAGAATGAATAATTTCAGTCCTAGTATTGACCCTTGTGGTCAGGGCCGGCGCTAGCCATTTGGGTGCCCTAAGCACAAATGCTTTGTGGTGCCCCCCACGCCGCCGCCGCCGCCGCCGCCACCACCACCAGAAATGAACAATAACTCAGTATTTGTCATTGCGTTTCTCTTTATTTTACAAAATAACTTTTCAACATTTATGTTTCAAAAACTGTTGTAAAAAATAAGAGATAAATAATAATAATAAAATCTTGATAACACACTCACTAAACACTAACTAAATATGGCACCAAAGACTCAAATAAATAAATAAAATAAAATAATTTAAAATAAAAAAATAAATGACCCCACTATTAAATAAAGATCTGTCAAAACTGTAAAAACAGTACTAAGTATCCTTGAATAAGGAACTGGTTGGTGATTGATGTCTGCTTGTAGATGGTTGATCATCTGGATCTTCCACTTGGCTTTGTGTTCCTCCTTGCACATATCGAAGCATTGAGGCTGTAATCACAAATACAAGGCAAAATACTCAGGGATTCTACAGTGAAATACAGTTTTGAACCATGGTACAAAAATATTTCAAAATTAATTATAGTATTATGTAGGCCTATATTTAAAACACTGGTACATGAAAAAATTTATTATTTTACCTTTATAGACAAGGATTAATATGACACATTATAAAAATTCTGTACATAGTTTGAAAACTATGAATATGAAGAGGGGAAATCTACACAACTTTAATATTGATTTTTTCAAATTACAGTTTCACCAGCAGATGTCGCTCTTGGCCTATGAACCTCACGAAAATGTTGCGCGAGCTGCCGGCCAGTCGGTCACCGTAATGACTGGTGTAGCCGCACTCCATCGGAAAGCTCCGGCTCTCTGCTTTCGGAAACCGTCGTAATTTTTTCGATAGCACCATTGGTTCAGGAGTTACGGTAGTGACAAGCTCACATTACAAACTTGTGACACATCGGGGAATCTTCTGTGATTGGACGGTCGAAGTGTCAGTAGTCCTACATGCTACCGTAATGGCACTCTATGTAGGCGCAAAGCTCCGGTTTTCAGATGTTTCTGAATATCTTAAACGGTCACGGAGACACCGTTATGTAACGTCGGCATGCCGAATCCTGTCGGCGCTGACATCGCCGGTGTAAGAGGGCTGATAATCAATCACCTGTCTAATTTGGCATGTCACATCAAAGTTCAGGTTACCAAGACCCGTTTTCCATTCATCAACTCATTATTTTTGTTTTTCACTACACAATCACATACTCGTTGGTTCATAGAACATAACAAACGCCAAATACAGACATCTCAACTCCAGATCCATATCCATATACACAACTAAAAATAACTAGCTAGCCCAGCATCAATTATTTGAAACGTAACACTTACGTCTGAACATGGCTAGTGGGAGCTAACGTTACAAAGGTTGTTGACGGTAGTATTATCTGGCACGAGCATAGACATGCATACTAGGGCTAAAAGTAACAAAATTAACATTTGTTATTGTCTTACCTGCAAGTGACGCGCGAGCATCATCTCGTTGTTTCTTTCTTTTCCTCTTTTCCGCCCCCAACTCTTGTTGCCTTTTCGATGACATGTCCAAAAATAAAGGTCTGCCAAACTTGCGATTGAAGCGTAATGGAGCAAACCACTAGGGGATGGGGGAGGGGGGCACCAAAGGTGGACTGGGGAGAGGGCCGCACAGGAGATTCATGTTTTTCTCGAGCAAATAAGCCTATGTTATTTTTGTATTGCTTATATCTATTAACATGTTTTACACACTTTACACAGTTTTAAATATATCATTATTATGATTACTATTATTATGATGATTTTTCATGAGCTTGTTTTTTTTTTTTTTTTTTTTTTTTTTTTTTGGTGCCCCCCCAGGCACTTGGTGCCGTACGCGCAGTGCGTGATAAGCGTGTGCGGGGCGCCGTGTCTGCTTGTGGTACGCCACATGTGATGTGTGAAAGAGTAGACCTAGTGACACCCATCTGAACAAACTGATATCTATGTTCAATATAGTTCTTTAGCCAATTCAGTCCTACTCCTCTGATCCCATATCGCTCCAACTTCTTTAGTAAAATATTATGGTCGATAGTATCAAATGCTTTCTTAAGATCTATGAATATCCCCACTGCATACTTCTTTTCATCTATAGCACTTGTTAACTCTTCCACCAGTTCCATCAAAGCCATTGCTGTTGATCTGCTTGTTCTGAAGCCATACTGACTTTCCATGAGCAACCCGTGCTTTTTGATGAAGCTGTCCAAACGAACAACAAAAAGTTTCTCTAGTATTTTAGAGAACTGGGGAAGCAATGATACTGGTCTATAGTTGGTGAATAGTTTTCTGTCTCCGGATTTGTATAAAGGAATCACTTTAGCTAATTTCATTTTATTTGGAAAACAACCTGTATCAAAAGAAAAAATACATATGTATGTAAGGGGGTCCACAATGGTGTCAATCACTTACTTAATTAGTGTCATGTCAATTCCATGGCAATCTGCAGTAAGAATGCTAAGAGTAAAAACACTAAGAACAGGAAGAACACTGAGAACAATAAGAACAGTAAGAACCCAAAGGACAATAACAACAGTATGACAAGTCTGTCTTTGATAAAACAGGATTTGTTGGTTCTTTAGTGTGATTGGGTTCCTTACATCAGTGACAGTGTGTTCTCTGCAGAGGAATGCAGCTTTCTGAGGTCAGCCAGGAAAATGAGATAATGACAGAGGCTGGATGGAGAAAAATGAGAAGAATGTGTGAATGGTCAGTGAGGCCTTCATGTTGTTTCCTATGTGATGTGCTTTTCTTTATATCTTTGTTTATTCTCATACTGTATGCTGCATTATAGCTGTTGTTATTATTGTTGTTATTATTTGTAGCAACCACCCAGTTTCTCCCGGGATCAATAAAGTTTCATTAATGTGAAATAATAACATGTTTTGTTTGTGTGTTTTCAGCTGTGATGACCCGGGTTCTGTTGTGATGTCTCCATACAGGAAGATGAAGGTTCTCTCCTCTGTTTATCCCAAAGTACCACACTGATCCCCCACCTCCACCCTCCGTCTGCATGCAGCAGCAGCGATGAAGATTTTGCTCCCTCAAGCCTTAGCCTCTCAGCCCGTGAGTTTGATTCCCAGATGGACATGGAGAGCTCGGGGGGGCTGTCATCCTTCCCACAATGCTCTGCTGTGTGCTCCAGCCTGGAGAGCCTGTGTCACTCGACTGCAGACTTCTATTTGGGCGCTGAAGCACTTCCACCCAGCAACACTGACAGCCCCCCCGTCACCACCCTGCAGGACAACGCCGGGAACCCAGGAGCATGCTGGGAGCTGCAGAAGGATTATGTGAGTAGCAGGACGGACCTCACACTCTGCAGGGCTGATGTCCCAGACAGTGGGGGGGGGCCCGGCAGCCAACTCTCCCTGGCTGAGAGGGTGGAGATGAACCGCCAGATTGTCAAGCAGATGCTGGATGGTACCCCGAGGAGACCAATCAGCTCTCAGCTGCGGAGGAAAGAGGGTGTGGCTCAGGGGAGAGATGAAGGTACAGTAAAATTCAGCACATGATTGGTTACACATTTACCTGATTGACTGATAGAGTGATTCACTTGATCAACAAATAGTCCTGGGAGGCTAAGAGGCTAAGAGGAAGGGAAGGGGTCAAAAGAGCAAGGTGATGTTTTCAGGGGGAAGGAGGAGACCTTTTCCTGAAGAGTTAGGGTTATTCTTCATAAGAATAAAACTCATTATGTTACATTATACTGTACATTTCCTTCCTAGATGATAACTTGATGTTGACTTGATGTTGCTTCACAGCTGATTCATGTTTGATCCTCTTACCCTGTGACTCTTTGCATTAAAATGCCTGTTGGGTGATCAGACTGCAGTCGGATAATGAAAGTACAGGTGGAAATGCACTGATGATGCACTGAAGATAGATTATGATCTGATCTAATCTACCTCCGGAGGTCACGGGCATATTATGACCACGCTGAAAATGCATATAAATGGATGTGCATCTCCAGTTTAAGTCCAAGGCTTCCTGTTGATGTATTGAACTGTAACAGGACACTACGTTTTAATTTATACTACCACTCGCATTGCTGCAAAAATATATTGTATCATTGTTTTGATTGTTATAGCTGTCCGCCTCACTTCATCTTCTTTTGTGTCACTGCCTCTCTCGCTCTCTCTCACACACGGTAAATGTATAAGATGGATCAGAATCAGTCTCTTGCATGATTGATTGATTGATTGATTTTTTATTAGTGTGTCATGCACACAGGTGCCCAGCCCATAAAGGCTTACAAGACACAACCATATAGAAAAACAAACAATAGTCAGAGTCATCAGATGTCAAAAATCAAATATCCAGAAAAACACGCCTAGCAAATAGGTAATAAGGTCATACAAATAATTCTTTTTTTCTTAATGACCATGCATTTTTTATAAACCTCGCTAAAGCAAATACATCCTTCCTGAATAACCATTCTAGTTTACTTTCATCATTTAGCCAAAACAACTCAGGTTTAACATACAATGATTTGTTGCATTTCGTTCTGTTCTGTCAGAGAGCAGTGCATCTCAACTATGAAAACTCTCTGCCCAGAGGATGTGACATGTGCAGTTCAGTGTGATCCCATCAATCGATCGTCAGGCAGGTCGACAGACACGCAGTTTGATGGGTGGGTCAACAAGTGGGTCGTCAGGCAGATCGACAGATATAGTGCATTCAGGAAGTATTCAGACCCCCTTCACTTTTTTCACTTTTGTTATGTTGCAGTCTGATGCTAACGTTGTTTAAATAAATTTTTTCTCTCATTAATCTGCACTCAGTGCCTCATAATGAAAAAAGTGAAAACAAAATTATAGAAATTTTTGCAAATGTATTAAAAAGGAAAAACTGAAATATCACATTTACATAAGTATTCAAATCCTTTGCAACAACACTTGAAATTTAGCTCAGGTGCCTCCCATTTCTGTTGATGGTTGCTGAGATGTTTCTATACCTTGCTTAAAGGCCAACCTGTGGTCAATTAAATTGATTAGACATGATTTGGAAAGGCACACAACTCTCTATAGAAGGCCTCACAGATGACATGCATATCAGAGCAAAAACCATGAGGTCAGAGGAGCTGCCTGCAGAGCTCAGAGACAGGACTGCTGCAAGGCACAGATCTGCGGCTACAAAAAACTTTCTGCTGCTGGAAGAAGTTTGGCACACCCAGGACTCTTTCAGGAGCTGGGCCCCCGGCAAAACTGAGCCATGGTGGGAGAAGGGCCTCAGTAAGAAAGGTTACCAAGAATCCACTGGTCACTCTGACTCAGCTCCAGAGATCCTGTGTGGAGATGCATGGGACAAAGCTGATCTGGGCTTTATGGCAGAGCGGCTGGACGGAAGCCTCTCCTCAGAGCAAAACTCATGGAAGCTGCTTGGAGTTTGCAGAAAAGCAGCTGAAGGACTCTCAGACTGTGAAAAACCATATTCTCTGGTCTGATGAAACCAAGATCGAACTGTTTGGCCTCAGTTCCAAACGTTCTGTCTGGAGGAAACCAGGCACCGCTCATCAGCTGCCCAGCACCATCCCAGCAGTGGCAGCATCAGACTGGTGTTTTCCAGCAGCAGGGACTGGGAGACTGGTCAGGGCTGAGGGGAAGCTGAATGGAGCAAAGTCCAGAGATATCCTCAATGAAAAGCTGTTCCACAGCTCAGGACCTCAGACTGGGCCGAAGGTTCACCTTCCAACATGACAGTGACCCTGAGCTCACAGCCAAGACAACACAGGAGAGGCTTAGGGACTCTGTGAAGGTCCCAGAGCGGCCCAGAGCCCTGACCTGAACCCTGTCAAACATCTCTGCAGAGACCTGAACATGGCCGCCCACCAACACTCCCCATCCAACCTGACCGAGCCTGAGAGGATCTGCAGAGAAGAACGGCAGAAAATCCTCCAGTCCAGGTGTGCAAAGCTTTTTGCATCATATGAAGGTGTTCCTGCCCGTGGAGGTGTTCCTGCCTATGAAGATGTTCCCCCAGGAGGAGCTGGGGGATATGGGGAAAAGGAACATCGGAGCTGCTGAACACCGAGACCTGGTCCTTTATCAGCGGCATATAAGGGATGAAGAACATTCAGTTTGTGTGTGTGTGAAGTACATACAGATGAAGGCCATCTTTACATACAAACTGTCTGTCTGTCTCCCTGTCTCTATCTCTGCCTGCTTGTTTGTCTGTCTGTCTGCATCTCTGTCTGTCTCTATCTCCCCGCCTGTCTGTCTGTCTACCTGCCAGCCTGTCTGTCTGTCTTTCTGTTTGTCTCTCTCTGTCTGTCTCTATCTCTGTCTGTCTGTCTCTCTACCTGCCTGCCTGCCTGTCTGTCTGTCTGTCTGTCTGTCTGTCTGTCTGTCTGTCTGCAGGCTCTGTTCTTCTGACTGGAGGTGAATTGGATTCTGGGATTCCTCTTCATGGTGAACCAAACCACAGGTACCAACATGGCGCTGTGTGTCTCCCCAGTTGCTATAGAAACACAGATGCTGTGTGTTTATGTTTCATTTTCTTTCCATTTTTTGGATCAAACTGTAAACAACATGGAGTGATAAAGTTTGTCCTGGACATTAGAACCACAGAAAACATTTTTCAGTCAAACATTCTACTTTGTGGCAGCCGGTGTCATCGCCATGGTAGCTGTCGACAGTCATCCCAGGCACAGATTCTCTTACAAACACACACATTCGATTTTTACCTGCATCAGTTCCAGCAGCTTATCAATCTGTCTTCAGTATCAAAATCTGAAAGCTGATTGGCCGATAGAGACAGAGCCATTTTAAATGTTTTAAATTTTCCCATCATGAAGTGACTGAGAGCCACATCTCGATTTGCACTCATTATAAGTATCTGTAGAAACTAAGTTCAGAAGTACTATTGATGTTGTTACCCTTATTATTATTATTGTTCACAGTAGTAGTATTAGTGTTAAGGCAGGCCTCAGTATCAGACAGCTGACTGTTTTATCAAAACACACACACTCACACATTGCAATACAAGCATGTTCAAAGAAGCAACATACGCACACAAAAACACTCAATCCAGTGCTGATGTAAACACACACACACACACATACACACACACACACACACACAGAGCCCTCATCAGCCTAATTAGTCCTGACGTCCTGCTTCGTTTAATCCTCTGCGCTGTGAGCGTCTCCCCTATCAGAGCCGCTGACGTGAGCCTCTCTCCTCCCCCACTCTCACACTGTGTGTGTGTGTGTGTGTGTGTGTGTGTGTGTGTAGGCTGTGTGCAGCAGATCCTGTGTTGGGTTGTGGTCGTCAGACGACGCGTCGTGTGGAAAGAGCTCGTATGAAGGCCCGCTCCTCCCCTCTGAAGGCCGACCACAGCCTCCTCGGCCTGCATACACGCACTCCGTGAGTCCACCTTTTCTGTGTGTGTGTGTGTGTGTGTGTGTGTGTGTGCGTGTGCTCCATGTGTGTTCAGCAGCAATGAGATACCAGAGCAAAACAAAACTTACTTACTTCAGTCTTTCCGCTCAAAGAATTTGATTTCAATCAATGTTTTCATGTCCTCATGTCTCCATGACTCCATGTCTCCATGTCCTCATGTCTTCATGTCCTCATGTTTTCATGTCCTCATGTCTCCATGTCTTCATGTCTTCATGTCCTCATGCCTTCATGTCCTCATGTCTTCATGTCCTCATGACTCCATGTCTCCATGTCCTCATGTCTTCATGTCCTCATGTCTTCATGTCTTCATATCTTCATATCCTCATGTCTCCATGTCCTCATGCCTTCATGTCCTCATGTCTTCATGTCTTCATGTCCTCATGTCTTCATGCCTCATGCTAGGGTCTTTTAGAGCTTCACCCTCCTGCGATGTGGGGACCAATTACATGACAGCACACTACTCACTATTATTTTGCTGCTGCTGTACAAAAACATTTTGTTGTGTTTTTGTGTTTAGTGCATGCACACCTGTGGTTTGTTAGAGAAGGTAGTGAAGAAAGTGTGGAAAGTCTCTGGGTTACATCCTTGAGAACAGGGTGGAATGACACCTAGGCATAATTCCGCCCACAAGTGTAAAACCAGAGAGTTATCAGTAGGGTTGGGTATCGGTTGGGTTTTATCTGATACCGGTGCCTACTCGGTATTTTTTAAACGGTTCCGGTGCTTAAATGGTTCTCGAACCAGTACTTAAAAAAACAAAAATGTACACACTTTGTCAAAAAACAATATCCTTTTACTTCCAGGGCCAAATTGAGCACAATATTAACTGAAATATTTAAACAATATAAATACAAGTAACATATGGTACTAATAAACTCGTGTCATTTGTGGGGGGAGGGGTGGTTAACCCTAACCCTAACCCTAACCCTATTGGCACCGCGTTTCGGTACCCAGCCCTAGTTATCAACCAATGGAAATTTTTGCTTATGTTGTTGTGTGTGCAGCTCGGGGCCTCGGCTGACACAACAGGCCGACCTGAGGGGGAGGGAGGGCGTGGCATCACTGTCAGGGAACCTAAGTGACTCATCCAGTGGCGAATCAGCTTGCGGACCCCCATGGCGACGCCAGGCCCCATCACCAACACGTGTTCGCTTTGAGGATGAAACTGAAAAGGAGGCGGAGTCTCGTTACCTGGAGCGACAGAGGCAGAGGAGGAGGGCAGGGGAGCGAGCGCAGGGCCTGCTGGTCTCCAAACCTGACCCATCAGTGTACATCAGGAAGGAGGTGGGGCCACTAGGAGCTGGCAGCACATCACTAGAGGCAGGATGTTTTCCTAACAGACAGCAGAGAGCAGCGAGGCCGCCGCACTGTGAATCATGTGCGACGGTTTTAGAGGGAGGAGTCTCCAGCCTGAATCTCCACCCTCACCCCCCTCCACCAGACCGCGAAGGGTGGGGCTTGGATCGGCCAGCTCCTGACAGGCCCCGCCTCATGCTGCGCACTGAGCGGATCAAGGAAACCTACATTGGTAGCATTTCCCCCGATGAGGGGGGGACTGGTGGCGGCAGAGGAGGCGGGGATGAGGGTGATGCTGGGCGTGTCCCTGTCATGCGAGTGAGGAGGAGGACAAACCGGGCGGGGCTGATGTCTGCCAACGGTCAGCCAGGGACACTCCCATTGGACATTCCCCAGGCCACACCCCCCAGCACAGCCAACGGAGCAGCAGAACCGCCACTCAACCCCTACGCTGCCCCGCTCACTCATGCTCCACCCACAGCCACATCCTCCCCCTCTTCACCTCCTCCCCCCAGGAAACCAAAGCCGAGCTCCTGCAGCAGAGCCAGGCCCAATGGCACGCGGGCGGACAAGCCTCTGAACCACAGCCCCAACACCCAGCAAGCTTCCATGCTCCAGAAGGAGCTCCACCCCTCTGATCATCCAGGTGTGTAGACCCCATCCTGTTGATCCGAGAGGAACACAGCAAGCAGAGAACCAACAGGTCATAACACACACATGATATACACACACAATATACACGCACGCCATATACCAGGGGTCACCAATCATGTGCCATGGAGGGCCGAGAGGCTGCAGGTTTTCATTCCAACCAAGACCTCCACCAGGTGACTTCACTAATCACCTCACCTTGTATCAGAAAGGAGGAGCTAATCAGTGAAATCACCTGGTGAAGGTCTTGGTTGGAATGAAAACCTGCAGCCTCTCGGCCCTCCATGGCACATGATTGGTGACCCCTGCCATATACATTAGGAGTGTGCAGGGATGTCATTATCTGCATCTGTTCAACCAACAAAATGATCTCTCTGTGTATTCGGATAGAAGACCGGAAGTGGGCATGGCTTATGCAGGGAGTCACATTACATTGGGCAGATGTTGTATTTTCTAACCTGATTGTGACTGACAGTGTAAGTGTTGTGCTTCAAAGCATCAAATTGATGTAATATTGGCATATAATTACTTATGAAAGATATTTCCACATCCTCATACATAACTACTTTTCATCTCTCTCTCCAACCCTAACCCTAACATCAGCTCTGATGCTGATACATACACACATGGGGAGGTGAGAAGCATCAGCGCTGTGTTCTGCAGCAGAACTTCCACTTCTATGTCACAACATAGAACATACAATATGGAATAGAGAATATAGACTATTCTCTATTCTATACTTGCACTGAGCTCAACAAAATATACACACGTTTTACATTTTTAACATCACTTTACTGTTGGGCAGCCGAGAGCCAAGCTCCGCCCACCAACAGCTGCAGCCCTGACGAACAGATGCGAGAGCCAATGACAGCAGAGCAGCAACGGGAAGCCAGGCTCACTCCTGAGTGAGTATAAACAGTCTCTGTGCTGCCACCTGCTGGACAGACAGGATGCAACACCCACATCAATCAGAACCACAGTCCTTTTTCAATAACTGGTTCAGTGGTACCACGACCCAGAACCAAACACAGAAGAACCACCTCAGTAACTCCTCTTCCCACCCAGCCAATCCCTGATCAGCTTCAAGTTCCAGTTAATTTAGATCCTCAAATCTGTGGTTCTTCTGAGGTTTTACAAGTTCCAAAAAACAAAACAGAAAAACAAAAACTCCCCCACAGATCATACAGGGAACAATAAAGAGATACTGAGAAGAACCAGAGAGAGGGGAGCATGTTCTCCCATCCCCTACCTTCAGTGTTCTCCCTATGTTCTCTTTATGTTCTCTCTATGATCTGTCTGTGTTCTCTCAACTCTCCAGTCCTGTCAACCTTAGAAGCTCACATTACACACATAGCAACACAACAGTAATGTAAATGCAAGTGATGATTATTAACTGAAGGAACCTCATGAATATCCATTGCTGGTGGAGCAAGCCAAGTCAAGTCAAGTCAAGTTTATTTCATCTATAAAATTGGAAATTACAGTTGTTGTACCCACCGTCATGCCCACAAAAGACCTCAGTTAAGAGTAAATAATACATGCATGCCTATAGTTACAGGCAAAGATCAGAATGTTTGTATCCACGTTTGGATTCAGGCTTTGTTTTCTTAGAGTCTGACTGAGTTTTTCCTGCAGGGACGGACGTTCCAGACTTTCTCTGCGGAAGATTTTCTCGGCCGTGGGGCTGAACAGAACTCGAACCGGCAGTCTGGACCGCCTGAGCTCCCGGCCCCGCCCTTCATCTCCTGGCCCCGCCTCCCCAGACCTCAGGAAGCCCTCTGCCTCATCCAATCTGCTGAGGAAAACACCTTCACTGCAGTCGCTCAGTACGGTGAGAGCCACTGTGAAAACACCAGTTCAACTAGTTTAACCAGTTTAACCCTCTGCTGGGAAAAAAACCTCAACCCCATTCAGAAAAATACGCAACTGTTATTGATATGGTGTTACTGTTATCAGCTCAGTGATACTGTTCAATGTGATTTTACTGTTGACTAATGTGTCTCTTTTTATTAATTATTTGTATTTTCTGTTGAAGAATTCATCCACATGCAGGAAAAAGATGATCATGTTGTTGACTTTTGTTCATTTTGGGTTTTCCAGCAGGGGTCACCCTTCCTCCAGCTGAGG
The DNA here is from genome assembly GCF_902150065.1 of Myripristis murdjan. Taxonomy (NCBI): domain Eukaryota; kingdom Metazoa; phylum Chordata; class Actinopteri; order Holocentriformes; family Holocentridae; genus Myripristis; species Myripristis murdjan. The sequence goes on from NC_043983.1 coordinate 36,484,231, forward strand.
AAATCATCATCTTTCCAGAATTTCCAGTCAGAAAAGAGCGAGCGCTCGGCTGCATACCAGCCCGCCACCCGGTACCATCCAAACACACCAACCCAACACACCCACCCAACACACCCAACCAACACACCCAACACACCAACCCAACACACCAACCCAACACACCCACCCAACACACCCAACCAACACACCCAACACACCAACCCAACACACCCAACACACCAACCCAACACACCCAACACACCAACCCAACACACCCACCCAACCAACACACCCAACACACCAACCCAACACACCCAACACACCAACCCAACACACCCACCCAACACACCCAACACACCAACCCAACACACCCACCCAACCAACACACCCAACACACCAACCCAACACACCCAACACACCCAACCCAACACAGCCTTCAGTTATTAATACATGGAACATAAGGTACTGAGATATGATAAGATAGTGTGTGTGTGTGTGTGTGTGTGCGTGCGCACGTGTGTGTGTGCAGCACGCTGCAGAGGGCTCTCAGTGTGGAGGATGTTGGGAGGCCCAGCTTTGTTCGTCCAGTAGGAAAAGTGTCGCAGGTTTTCAGTGATGGGACGTTCCTGCTGCAGCTGAACCGGCCGCCAAGTGGAACCTTTGGGTTCCACATCAGCCGAGGAAGAGGAAGGCCTGACTCTGGTACTGTGGACTGCTACTGCGCACTACTGCATACTGCATACTCCACACAACTCCATATTACTGCATACTGAATACTACTGCATAATACTGCAAACTACTGCATACTACTGCATACTCCTACATACTACTGCGCATTGAATACTGCATACTGCCAAATACTATTGCATACTGAATACTACATACTATTGCCGCATACTACTGCACACTGTATACTGCACTCTGAGCTCACATGTCAATACAGAGACAAAAAATACCTCTCAAAGTCTTCACCACACGTTTTACGAGTGGCTGGAAACTGATGCTCGACTGGTTTGCAGAGGAACAAACAAACAGCAAAGGCATTTATACTAGTAATATTTAATAACTATATTTAATAACTAATAATAACTAATAATTTTATTTGTGGTGTAAATGTTATTTCTCCTGAAAGAAAAAAAAAGAAAGAATAGTAAGAAAATGACATTGATTTCATAATTACAATTGTGTGTTTTTACATTACCATGCATATTAATATAACATTCATGGTGTGGCTGTGTGTGTGTGTGTGTGTGTGTGTGTGTGTGTGTGTGTGTGTGTGCAGGTGTATATGTGGAGGACATGGTGGACAGCAGTACAGAGAAGCTGTATGCTGGCTTGCTGGGAGCTGGAGACGAGATTGTGGAGGTGAACGGTGAGAAGGTGGCTGGCCTGAGTCTGGACCTGGTGACCCACCTGCTGACCCAAACAAGCTCCGCCTCCGTCCGCATCCTCCGCCACAGGAAGCTGCCTCCACACTGACCGCCAAGACCGCTGAGCTACAACCTGATGCCAGCTACAACTTCAACAGCCACAACAACACCACGGCCTGAAACTACACAGCCACCGAGACGCAACAGCACACGGTGGCCAAACTACCAGCTGAGCCTGCAGCCTCCAGACCGGCCACAGAACATCCTGACCCACACCAACCAAACACTCGCACACAGCCACAGCCCAACCACATGGACAGAAGGAGCTACAACCCACCTGCGAGCCGTACAACAGCGCCAATCCAAATGACCGAGCCCCCGCCCGAATCAAGACATAAACCGCCTAACCCACCAGGAAGCAGCCTGAACACCGACCACCGCACCCACAACCACCTCGCTGGAACCCCGCTGCCTGAAAGTCAACCACAAAACCACAGAACCACAACTCGAACCAAGCAACACCACCGCAGCACCCAGTCATCTTGCTGACCAAAACCTGAACCAGCTAACCACAACCAGAACCAGCTAAACACAACCTGAACCAGCTAACCAGAAACAGCTAAACACAACCTGAACCAGCTAACCAGAACCAGCTAAACACAACCTGAACCAGCTAACCACACCCTGAACCAGCTAACCAGAACCAGCTAAACACAACCTGAACCCAGCTATAACGAAGCCACAGTCAGATGTGCCTCATGAACACCAAGCTTTTTAAATAAAGTCATTTTTATTCATTGAAACGCCACACTTTTTTCTCACCTAACCCTTTCTTCTTTTACAAAGGCATAGGGTTATAGCTCAGAAGGTTCTATTGTCTTGACTCTTTTGCCAGAGAACTAAACTACCTGATAACAAAAAGAACAGACTTTCCCTTTCAAATCAGTTCAGCAGGATTTTAAAGGACCTGACCGGCAAGTGTGAACTGTCCACCCTGAGAAAACCGGGCTCATGGTTCCTCACCCGATCTGCTCGACCTGATGATCTCATGATACCCAGAGCCTCCAGACCAGGTTCCTGAACCGAGGCCAGTTTGAACCGGTCAAACAACAAAGCTGCAGTGACACCACTGACCAGCTGTGGAGGTCATCAGGTCAGAGGTCAGATCTCACTGGACACATCAAATCAATCTCAGCATGTGCTGTTTATATCACATACACATTCATGGTGACTCCATTTGAAACACACTGATCACCCCCCAAAAATGAGCAAAAAATTGTTCAAATCACCTCACTGTCAGCTCCTGTTTCATCAAAACTAAATGATGTTCCCATCCAACATGGATCTTCATCAAGTTAACAGCTCAGATGACTTGCAGGGTTTTTCTGGAAACAAGTCTGGAACTGGAACTGTTCCACGTTGATTTGTGTTTAACCAGGTGGAACGTCCCTGCAAATCCCAGCTGAGCTGACGTGCTGAGTCAAGCCAGCACGTGTGTGTGTGTGTGTGTGTGTGTGTGTGTGTGTGTGTGTGTGTAAAATGTCAGCAGGATGGAGCTCAGTCACCCTTTCCAGGTAAACAGGAAGCTGTCATAAATTAAAGATTTGGTTTCATCTCTGTGGTTCAATAAATGTCCAGGAAATCATCTGGATCCTAAATGAAGCTTCATGATAAAATAACTGTCAGATAATTACTTACTGCAGTGTAAATGGAATCAAAAATATAATAAACCCTGATTTTAATACATTCTTACAGTTCCCACCACTGCCCCAAAGCTGTGTTATGTTGCTCATCTTCAGTTTCCATCTGTGGTTAAATAACAACTTTCTTTTATTTTTGTAAAAAGAAAAACAGCAGCAGACTCTGGCCCATCAGGCGTCTCCAGGTTCTCTGTGTTGTTCCTCTTAAAGGACAAAGTTCTCCAAAACACAAGAATAACAGCAGTGAATCACAGCTTTGATAGGCACATACAGAGATTTAAAATGCATGGTGGTTCTCTGGAATCTTCTAGTCTGAAGCTCCTGTGGAATCAGTCTCTCTCTCTTTTTTTTTTTTTAATAAATAAATAGAAATAAAAGGAAAAGGAAAGCTTGGTGTTGAAAGGGAAAATGTTTTGCATTCTTCTTCACTTATTGTGTTTTCCACTTTCTCAAGTTTTTTTTACATTATTTTTTTATATTCTACCTTTGCATTTGAAATAAAAAAATATATAGGGCTCATTAATGCATTATGTAATGCATTTGACAGCAGTGTGCAGAAGTGCACTGGCCTGTTTGAAATGTGTTGAATGTCTATGTGAATGTGAATGTCAGTTTTTAGAGAATCTTTGTCCTTCCTCAGTATTAAAGCACCAGAGAATTATAGTCACAGGACAGTGAATATGGATTTTGTAACATTTATTTATATCCACATCCTAAATAAAATAAATTCTGAATGAATTTTTGCTCATTTCATTTAATTCAAATGTGAATCAGCTTCTGTCTTCTGGTCCTTTAACCCACCAGACATGTACTGTTACAGCCATATTATGAGTCTATTACATTTATTAAGAATTTTAGTATATTATATGCTAAAATTCTTACAGTGGGTTAGGATTTGCAGAAACAGCAACTGTCTCCTAGAGAAAAATTCAAATAAAATGATGTTGTTTAATGGAAATAATACCCAGAATCCAACACAAACAAATATAAATTCTGAAGAATGTTTGTCCGTCCAGTGAGCTGCTAAATCTGAGATCTGCCTGAGACAAACCACTGATCATTTATTTGTCCAACGTCTGAACTTGAGGACATTCTGTAGGATTTGCAAGTGTCAGAGATAACCATTTGCGGCTGGATAAAGCAGTGAATGATGAGAGGCAGCGAAGAGGTGTATCTTCCAATGGTGTTTTATTCACCAAAAAACCCCACAAAAAACGATACAATAATATGAGGTGGCAGCAGCAGCATCAGCAAATGAGACCTCACAGCCAGACAGACAGAGGTATACTGGCACCTTATATACTCTGTCCCTGTAGACTCAATTGGGTGCTTTCTACTTCCAGGTATAATTAATATATTGGGCTATAATAAATTCTTATAAATACACAATATAAAATATAATTTTATGACTACTATTAACTATTACTCATCTACTATAATTATTTCTATAAATAAATCTAATGAACCCACATTACAAGAAAAAAAATAATTCACCCAACTACTGACTCCCCCTATCCCTTCCTGCCACTTGGTCCCTCCCAGAACGTTTAGCACGGTGCTCGTGCCACCCGGGACTCTTTGGCCGAACACCCTGGAGCAGACACAGACATGACAAGGTAAGGACAGGTTACAGACAACTTTTCAACAGCATACTTATAAATAAGACACTTATTTATTATTTATTTCCTTTGCACTTTTACCACACAGTGGTGTAGTCGCTAACACACCTACTGTTATTCAACTTTAAATAGGCGATCATACTCAAGTACGGTGTCAGCAGCTAATTCAATTTTACTTTCACAGGTGGAGCCAAGCCCTGCCTACCACCCAAGCCTGAAGACACCCATCACTCATGGTTTTACACGGTTAAATTATCCAGTTGCAAATTACTCAATAAATAACCAATAAATAGTCGGTATAAAATGTGCAAATATGCAATGTGCAAATATTACTGTGCAAACCAATAATAAAGTGCGACTGTTGAGACTAAAGTGCTAAGTGCCATTATTAAAGTGCATGATTACGTTGTCTGTTAAAGTGCATTTTATATCAACCCTGTTGTGCAATATTTACAAGAAAGCAGTCAGTCATTCGTAACGAAGTGCTCTTCGTTACAGCAAGACAAAAAAAAAAAAACCAACTGAGAAAATATTATATGTATATATATATATATATGTGTGTGTGTGTGTGTGTGTGTGTGTGTGTGTGTGTGTGCGTGTGCGTGTGTGTGTGTGCGCACAGACCTGTATAGACGTCGGCCGACGTCAAGACGTCATTTCCGCTGCGGAAGTCAGCGCAGCGCAGCTCCATGTAAACAAAACAGGGCTGCTGTTAGTTTCTGCTTCTTCCGCTGAGCTTCGCCTCAGAGATCAGATCCAGGTTTCATCCTGTTATGGAGCTGAAGGCGTGAGCGTGTGTCCCGCAGCCCGCCAACATGTCGATGGAGGATCCGTTTTTCGTCGTGAAAGGGTAGGAATATTTACAGGCATGCTAACAGCTAACAGCTAACCGCTAGCTGCTAGCGGCTAGCGGCTAGCTGTTAGTTACAGACTGCGGTGTTCGATTCAGACTGTTTCTACCTGTGTGACGTCACTGCAGAGAAACTACCTGTCCAGACTGGGTTCTGTTACATCATCACTTTTCACGTCATTTCGGACTTTTAATCCCACATTTTGTTTGCTTTATGCTGCATGTTGTTTCTGGTAAGTGTGGCTCAGGTGAACCGAAGCAGCTTTTCCTTCTCAGGTGCGGCTGAGTTTAGTTGTTGATTTGTTCTGCTTTAATTCTTAATTTTCATCATTATTTTATTTATTTAAAACCTCGAAAAAGACATTGAGGGAGAACCCTAATTTTCAAAGGAAACAACAACTAAAATCAAATAGCAATAAAGAATACATGGCTGTATCAAAAAAACAAACAAACAAAAGCAAACAAGGTTAAATTAACAATGCTAAAAAGTAAATATGTAGTTAAATTAATAAAACAATAACAATAATAATAATAATAAACAATATGCATTCAAAAAATTTAGGAAAAAAATGAAATAAATATACGTCAAAAATAAAACAACTGAAAAGCAAAAAAATTAGTAATTAGACCATGAAGCCATGTTGGCAGTGTTAATGAAGTTAGCTTGAAAGCAGCTTCCAGCTGTGTGGAGATTTTCTGAGCTCTGTACCAAGTTTCGGGACAGACTTCAGCCTCACAGCTTTTTAAGTAAATAACAACAGATGCTGATGCCTCCTCACCGACGGAGCCAGCAAGCCAGCGAAGGCAGCGGCGTCTAACCCCAACCCCAACCGCCTCCACTGATGAATTTTAATGCTGAGAGACGAATCTCATCCCTCGATATTCATCCTGTTGCACTGTTTCTTGCATTTGGACACAGCTGCTATTTAGTCTTTTCAGAGTTGAGGCAAGGCAATTTTATTTCTATAGCACATTTCATACATGGAGCAGCTCAATGTGCTTTACAAAAAAAACAAGAAAAGTGAAAACAAACAATTGAAAAGAAACAAACATTTAAAAGAAAATAAGAAGATCCATACAATAAAAAAAATCAGTTGCAGAAGAAAATAACAATTAAAATCATTATAGTTAATAAATAGATATAAAAGTGCAGAGAAATAGAAAGGCAGAAGGAAAGAAAAAAGCAAGACTAAAAAGGAGCATAAAATAGGAGTGCAGCAAAAAATAATGAATTGCTTTAAAATAATAAATTAAAATACTAAAATGCTTTGAAAGAACTCACCCATAAGCACATGACAAGAGAAATGCTTTTAGCCTGGATTTAATAACATTTGCACTTCGGGCTGCAGGGCTCGAAATAATTTTTTTCTGTTTTCTGCAAAATTGCAAGTTGTCAAAAATTTTTCTGCAGTCTGGAAAAACTTTCTGCAAATAGCCTAGCTGAGCTGTTATTCCTGCCCTCCTATAACCTGCCCAGCCTGGTAAAGCTATGCGTAGCTAAGCTAAGCTTTTTTTTCTTGCTGCGAGTTTCCGAACGGCTCCGATGTTCGCCGACTTCAATGCATTTATGTTGAGTTTGGCAGCTTCTTCCATATTTTGTGTGCTGACTATGTAAGTGTCACATGACTCTCACGGCCAAACGGAATCCGCCAACTTTTCTCTGCTTTTCTGTGGTGATTCAGGAGGAAAAGCTGTGGGATTCCAGAGTGATTATTTTTCCTTTTAAGGTTTAAGACAATTATCCAGTGCTATAATCAATGTAATAACAATTAAAATAACAATTTTAACATGCACACACGCACGTACACACGTACGCATGCACGCATGACACCGTTGCACACTACAGAGTTTAGCTTTGGGAGTTAGCTGTCAGCTGTCAACATGACAAACTAGATCAGTGGTGACGGCACATTTCAAATGATATCAGACTGTTAACCAGCTAGCAGGCAGTAGATGTTACTGACCCAAACCACTCTTCTTTCTGTTGTCGTGTCTTTGGGACTTTAGATGCTCCACAGTGGTCTGTGTCCTCAGATAATCTGTTTCCTCAGATAATGTGCTGACAGACTTTACAGTCCAACGCTCCCTCGCTCTCATAAACATCACTGGTAGATTCATCTGGCCTCTCTCTGGCAGTGATCCATGTCGCCTCAGCTCCTCTGCTGTAGATTTGATTTTCGACATCTTTTCTTGTTAAAACAAGTTGTTTTCTCATCTGTTGTTCCACCTCACGACATGACATCAGCCACAGTGTAACTGCCCGGAGTTAACTCACGGACACAAGGCGTTCTTTGGGTTTTAACAGGCATGCACTTTACTTCCGATGCCGTGAGAACTGAGTATAAATGAATACATACAAACTTAAATTAGTCCCCATACAATATACAAGTTCACCGCAACATAAATCATTCAATTACTGACCATAGCAGATCATGGCGTGCTAGCTTGTTAGCAGACTACATAAACAATAAGTCAACAGAGAGCATAGAGCTAACAGCATACCTCATTGGCCACATTAACTCGCGGGAGTGAACAACAAAAAAAATCTTCAGCTTTCTTCCGCTTTTATAATTCTTGTGTTGGCAGCTTACATCTTCAGGAAAAAACAAACAAAAAACAGCAACAAACTTAAAACTTCCTCCGTGGCTCTAACAGGTGTGTGTGCTGTGCTCTCTCAGGTGAATAGCGGTGTAGCAATAAAAAAGGTCGTACCATCGCAGCGCCTTAACATAAGTTCCGCCTGTAATTAGACCCTCTTAAGGCCGGATTATGCTTCCGTGTACGGGGGTTGTGCGAAGCACGCATTTCCTACGCAGCACGTGTGTGTCCAACATACCTCTGCGAAACACACTGAGCAGTTCTCCTCCCACCAACGTAGACCCTGTGACGTATGGTCGCTGCTCTTCTGTACGTCTTTGTAATGGCGAGAGGACGAGTCGTATAGGTGCGGGTACTTGCGCACCTCCTCGGCCAGGCGTTCTTCCGTGAGATCCAGCGTTCTCCAAAGTTTTCAAACACAACTGACGAGTCGAGACACAACAGTTGTTTTAAAAACGGCGCTGCCGGCCGGCACAACAACAGGATGTGATGCCAGTTTCAACAAAATGCCGGAAATGATGAACTTCGGCGGACCAATCACAGCTCTTGTGGGGCTGCGTAGGGTCCGCGTAGTTACAATTTTTGGGAGGTGCGCCCCGCCCCCGTAAGCTTTGCACATCCCGTACGCTCTTCTTACACAGAAGCATAATTCAGCCTTTTGAACCATGTTTTAATACATTTAACTGAAATATAATATCGTCAACATTATTTATTGTTTTATTTTAATCAAAAACATAAAATTAATTTGGCATATTACCAACTACATTAATTATTTGGATAACTGCTTCTACCAGCAGCTACACACAGACAGGGGGGGGAGGGGCGTGATGCGTTCAGATACACTGCAGAGTTTTCTTCGGAGCACCGTGGGTGCAGATTCTGCTCGGGCCTGAAACATCAGCACAGCGGGAAGGAGAGCTGCTTGCTCCCGGGGAGGTTTACCACACGGACGTGAACAGAGCGCTGCCTGCATCTTCCCCACCAAATATTTTATGGGTATTGCCAAATTTTATTAAGAAGAAATCACCCAGAAAACTGTTTACAATCTTTATTCTTTATTTGACCCATTACAAGCCAGATTGGGTGGAAAAGGACAAAATCACCTGGATTTTTTTTTTGCTTGCAAAATTGCAAGTTGTTTTTATTTTTTTCTGCAGTCTCAAATATTTTTCTGCAGATTGCAGGTTGCAGGTGGGTATTTCGAGCCCTGGGCTGATTTCACTCCTATTGGTAGTTTGTTCCATTTGTGTGCAGCATAACAGCTGAATGCTGCTTCACCATGTTTAGTGTGAACTCTGGGCTCAACTAACTGACCTGAGTCCGTAGATCTCAGAGCTCTACTTGGCTTATATTCAGTTACCATGTTGTTGATGTATTCTGGACTTAAACCATTCAGTGATTTGTAGACCAGTAGCAGAACTTCGAAGTCTGTTCTACAGCTGACTGGGAGCCAGTGTAAAGACTGTAGAACTGGAGTGATGTGCTCTGATCGCTTTGTTCTGGTCAAAACTCAAGCTGCAGTGTTTGGAATGACATCTTGATTTCCCAAACTGAATAAATACCAAACATAGCAAAACAAAACTCCTCTGCTAGCTCAATCATGTTGTAACTAGAATATCTGCTGGAAAAAAAAAAAGCTTTCCAGTGTCGGCCACAACAAACATCTGTCTTTTCATAAATTCACCGGAAGATGTTTTATTTCAGCTGGGGGTGTGTCACTCCAATTTAACGTCAGCTCCGATTAATGTGGCTAAGCAGCAAAAGTAAGGACAGTAAGCAGTCACATTAAGGCTGAACAGAGTTATAGAATCACCTTTTCAGGCTGTTATCAGTTTACCTCTGAAATAAAGACCACAGTTTTCACAGATGTGTTGATTTATTAAATGTTCATTTCAATATACAGACGCAAACAAATTGACAAATTAATTAAATCTTTGGCCCAGGAAACTCATAAAGAATAAACAAATTAATAACGATTAATAGGCTAATTAATAACTGATAACAAACAAGAACAGAGTTATAGCCGCACATCTCCGTGGAAAATCTTACAGGTAGCCCACTGTCCGTGGTGCTGACTCAGCTGAGGCACTTTATTATAGAAATTAAAATTCACAGAGGATCTTGTTCAGCTCTTCTTTCCTTACAGGTGAGAAATCAGCTGTTTGCCCGGTGTTTGTCAGGTAGTCTTGTAGACATTTGACGGCCCAAGACGTTGACGGGGCCGTACCGGCTTCATTTCCTGACCTCTCCAGCTGATCCAGCTCTTCACTCGTCACTCTCGCGCATCTCTCCTTTTTCTCTTCTGTCCTGTTTTCCCCGTTCTGCCATTCATCCAAACTTAGGTCGCCAAAGAAGTCAAAATTGACAACAAAATGGTCCATCATGCAGGCAAACAAAGCTGACAGCGGCTTTTGATGCGGGTCTATGGCAACACAAAACGTTGCCATAGAAACCACACAGACTCGGGCAATGAGATATAGGCGGAGTAGCCTAATATTTTCAGTGATTGATTCAGTATTTTTCATTTGAGCACGGCTAGCCGTGCTGTCATGCTCATTTGAGCACATTCTAAATGTCTGATTGACCAGTCAGATTGCTTGGTTGGATCTACGTATTGTGTAATTTAAAAAAATCTCAAGGAGTTCCTCCAAGTAGGCGTACCCCCATTTGAGAAACACTGTTCTAAAACACATTCCAGATCAACCCAAAGAATAAATCTGTCATTGGCTCAGAATGCATTGAAACACTATGAGTCAATGAAACGCACTGAAAGACTATGAGCCAATGGAAAGCTTCGAAACATTTTAAAGCAACGAAGCACGAAGTGATGCAGCGATGACGTTCGAAACTTCAAACGTCATCGGTCACGTGCCGCTGGTGTTTTGATACAAGCTCCGACACAGCTGCTCGAATCACTCCGCTTCAGGAAGAGTGACACAAGCTCCAAAGCCTCGGTATCATTTGCCCATCACTAGTCCTGATTTAACTGAAGGAAATTGTGGTTCATCCAATTATTTACTTGCTCTAAACAGCGACACAAGGACTCTAGTGGACTGTAGTCGTCTGAGGACAGTGCTAGATATATCTGTGTGTCATCTGCATAGCTGTGATATTAAGCATTGGAATTCTGCAGAATTTGCCCCAGAGGCAGCATATATAGACTGAACAGAAGAGGTCCGAGAACTGACCCCTCAGGAACGCCATATGACATAGCCACTCGATCGGATTCATAACTTCCAGTGGTCACAAAATAGCTCCTCTCCTCCAAATAGGACTTGAACCATTTTAGGACTGTTTCACCGAGTCACTGTTCAGCCTGATATCATTTAGCACTCTTGTAAGAGCTGTTTCTGTGCGGTGACGAGGTCAGAAACCTGATTGAAACTTGTCAAAAAGTCCACTGGAGTTCAAGAAAATGCTGAGTTGATTGAAAACCACTTTCTCAATAATCTTGGCTATGAAAGGGAGATTTGAGATAGGTCTGTAGTTGTTTAACATGGAAGCATCCAGCATTCTGTTTTTTAAAAGTGGCCTAATGGCGGCTACTTTTAGGGGTTTAGTAAACGTGCCTTATTGAAGAGAGTAGTTTGTTATTTGTTGTAAATCAGTGAGGATGGACTTCACAGTAGATTTAAAAAAGTCAGATGGCATTGTGTCAAGACAGCAAGTAGATGGTTTAAGCTGCTAAACTGTTTCCTCTAGAGTTTTTTGGTCAACTGTATTAAATTCTAACATAGCAGTAGAGTTATTCCTGGGTGGTTTAGGGGACTGCATCATTTTATTAGTTTACTGATAAGTGTTGATATTCGACCTTATGGATTTAATTTTTTTGCTAAAAAAGGGTTAGCAAATTCATTGCATTTTTCTGTGGAGAGGAGTTCTGGAGCTATCTGGTTAGGGGGGCTTGTGAGCTTATCCACTGTAGCAAATAGAGTGTTGTTGATATTCTTATTAATGATTTCAGAGAAGTGACTTTGTCTTGCCCTTATTTACTTGTTGTTACAGAGACTTTGTTTGTAGAAGTCATAGTGAATTTGGAGTTTAGTTTTTCTCCACTTACGCTCTGCTTTCCTGCATTCAGATTTAAAGGTCTTTACTCTGATTGTGTTCCTCAATGGTGTTTTCTTTCTACTCAAGGTCTTCTTTGTTTCAACAGGCGCAGTAGCCTCCATGACATTTGAGATTATCCTCTTAAAATTACCCAGGAATTCATCAACTGTCTCTGCACTCACAGTTGGTGACATTGCTATGGCCACATAAAATTAGTTAGTTTCGGACCAGTTTCAAATTACAGAGGTACTTCTGAAGGAGGTTATATGACAACTGTTTATTTTAAGTGGCCACATGAATAGAATCTCCACAGGAATAAAGGAAAAATTGAATGTAGTAGCAGATTTGCAGATTGAAAGTGTTCTCATTGTTCTAAGTAACAGCGACTCAGTTAACACAGACACCAGGCCACCCACAACAAATCTAAATGCAAATAAAATCAAACCTCATGAATACTGAAATATTTACTGCAGCCTCTGTGAGCGGTGAAATTATGGAGGTCAGCCTCGTGTTCCCTGACGGCTTTCCCAGGACAGGTCACGTCACCGTGACAACGCTGACGTGGGGGGGGGGGCGGGGGCCTTCTTTAGTTCAATGGCAGCTGCTGAGTCAGCATTATCATGATCAAGACGCAAGACGCATACTGTTCAACATCACTGCCGCGGCAGAAAATAGTTCCTCCATTTGAAAAGCCAGGAGGCTGGGAAGTTGAACGTTAAACCAAAGCAAGTGCATATTGTTGTATGTTTCATGTGAACATAGTGTGTGTTTTCTGTTCTGTATCTTCATGTTGGAGCAAAATTCTCTCACTGAAGCTCTGGTTCTCACCACAGATAGGAGCTCCTGGACCAAACCTGGTGGAAGTGTTACGTTATGTTATGTTACGTTCATATGGAGCAGCTGATAGAAACTTTAGGAACTGAAATGTCACTGTAATGTTAGTGTTGGCACTGGGTGTGTGTTGGTGATGATGTGTGTTAATGTACTGACTGTGTGTGTGTGTCAGGGAGGTGCAGAAGGCAGTGAACACAGCCCAGGGTCTTCACCACAGATGGAGCGAGCTGCTGCAGGACCCTGCATCTGCCTCCAAGGAGGAGATGGACTGGACCACCAACGAGTTGCGGAACAGCCTTCGGTCCATCGAGTGGGACCTGGAGGACCTGGACGAGACCATCAATATCCTTTAAACCTGACCTCATTATAGACCTCCTTATAGACTTTAATGTAAACCTGAAGATAAAACTCATTATAGACTTCATTTTACAACTTAATCATCATTATAGACCTCATTATGAACTTTGATATAAACCTCATAAATTAGGGATGCATGATAGATATATAATATGGACAAAAGTACTGGACCACAGCTCTTAATCAGTGAATTCAGGTGTTGTATTCAGTCCCGTCCCCACAGGTGTATAAACCCAGCAGCTAGCCATGCGGTCTGCCTTTACCAACATTAGTGACAGAGCGTCTGGTTCTAAAGAGCTCACTGAGTTCCAGCGTGCTGCTGGAATAGTGATGGAACAGGAAGCCACCGCTGCAACAAGTCAGCTGCTCAAGTTTCGTCCCTCCTAGATATTCCACCATCAGCTGGAAGTGGGATTATTGCAAAGTGGAAGCGTTTAGGAACCACAGCGACTCGGCCACCAGGGGGCGGCACCACGTAAAGTTACAGAGCGGGGTCGCCAAGCGCCGAGGCTCATAGTGCGTAAAAGAGTCCGACGCTCTGCCGCCTCAGTACCTGCAGAGCTCCAAACCTCCTCTGGCATCAACATCAGCACAGAAACTGAGCGCCGGGAGCTTCATGGCATGGGTTAGGGTTAGGGTTAGGCCTGCCCCTCAGTTCCAGTAAAGGGAAGTCTTAAAGCTTCAGCTCACTGAGACATTTTGGACAATTCTCTGCTTCCAGCTTTGTGGGACCAGTAGAAGAACTTGAGCGGCCCGCACAGAGCCCTGACCTCAACCCCATCCAACACCTATGGGATCAACTAGAATGGAGATTGTGAGCCAGATATGATAGGTTCATGATGTAAGATTTAGTAAAGCATTGTGTTTTGTGTCTGCATCTGCCTGTGGGCCTTATAATAACAGTAGACACAATAAAATGTTAATTCCACAACAGGAGAGACTTGATCTTTTCTACAATTAGATTAAAAAATGTCTGTCTATATCAATATCAGCCAGTGGCGGTTTTAGGCACAGGCGAAGCGGGTAGCCGCTCGGGGCGGCATTTTTTCATGTCACGTGGGGGGCGGCACGAGCACAAAAAAAAAAAAATGATGATAGGAGTAGTAACACCGAAGGACGCAAGGCAGTAATTTCGCCCAGGGCGGCAACATGGGCAGAACCGCCACTGATATCAGCTATCAGCCAGAAGAGTTGGAAAATATTGGTATATTGGATTTAAAAAATCCATTATCATGCGTCCCAATAATAAATTTCATTAGGCCAGACAAAAAAAATTTCTGGGTTCCGGTTCCCGACCGAGTGTCCCATTTAACCCCCGAGTCAGGTTATTTTATTGGCCTCTGTGTAAAAATAAAATAAAGTAATAAAATAAAGGCACTATGCGACCGAGTGTGACATGGTTGGCATTGGTCAAAAGTTAAGCAGGGCTTTTATTTTGATCTATGTTGCACTCGCCTGATTTGTGATGTTCTCGCGTAACTTCATGGAATCACGCGCCACCGACAGCACTGGCTGGAAAGAATGGACTTCCGCACGGTGTGTGTGTGTGTGTGTGTGTGTGTGTGTGTGATTTGTCCTCGCAAACCACCAGTGAAAATAATCCGACTATAAGAGAAAACCTTTGCAGATGTAGTGAAAGAGGTGAAACAGTGCCACTGTAGATTTGCAAGTGCAGCAGGCAAACATGACGGGGGATCCGTCATGTCTGCCTGCTGCCTCCACCGTGGAGCTTGGCTCTATGGCGGTGGGTGTGATGGGTGTATTCAACTTCAGGTACCTAGCGCTGCGATGCGAGCCAGAGACACCTCCCTCTGCTAGTAATAACGCTGCTCCGTCCGTTAAAAAGGTGGTAACTTATGCAAATATTGAATTAATTATATTTAAAAAGCAACCCATGCATCGCTTCTGAAAAAAATAAAATAAAATAAAATAAAATCCAACCTACCCATCCTTCCCATGAATAAATAAAATAAAATAAATCCCCCCTACCCATCTTTAAAATGCTAAATAAAATTTAAAAAAAAATAAAATAAAATAAATTCCCTACCTATTCATGCCCTTAAATGACAAGGAACCAGAACCCAAGGTATTTTTTTGTTTGGCCTTATGAAACTCATTATGAAACTCATTGTAAACCAAGCTCAGTGTACACTGTCCACAGGGATTAGCCGACTGATATGGAGCTGCTTGCTCTTGTCGCTCAGTCATAAGTTTAAATATAAAAACTTAAGTTGTATAAACACCTCATCAGATGTCCGCCAAATTGCAGTTCACATATTAACCAGCAGGTGTCAGTAGAGAGCTCACCTGAGGCTGCACAGTCTGATCTTCTGTTCTGTCAGTCTGGTGCAGCAGGTCATGCTGCTCTTTTCTTTCCCAGAGACTTTACAGTCTCAAACAGAACCATCAGGAGAATGGGTTTCTTAACAGAAGTTCTAGTTGGTTCTCAGTAATCTCAGTGGTTGTAGTTTGATTCGCATTTGAAATGTTTAGTTGCATGAATTTAATTTGACTTGATAACGTTGCACGAAAACGTTTGAGGCAGAAGTCGCTCTGAAACCCCTGCTAGCCCTCACAGAGTGCTGTCTGTGTGTGTGTGTGTGTGTGTGTGTGTGTGTGTGTGTGTGTGTGTGTGTTCGCAGAGTGGGTACCCCCCCAAAACAATCCACAAGTTAAGATATAAAAATTGTAATTATTTGAACACTTTTAATGTGTGTGTTTCTTAACAATCAGTGTAAGTATTGTCGAATCCAACCCAAAGAAGTTCAACTTGGATGCAGCTGAGCTGTCCAAACGCAAAGCCTTCATCACCAGCACCAGGCAGACAGTCAAGGTGTGTGTGTGCGTGCATGCACATGTGCGTGTGTGTAAAGTCTCTGCTGTGATTGACTTTATTTTATTTCCTCCAAAAGGAAATGAAAGAGCAGATGTCGAGTCCCACAGCTGCAGCCGGTACTGAGCAGCGGGGCAGACAGGTACACACACACACACACACACCCTCACACACACACAGGACAGAGGAATGTGTATGGTTTCCATTCATTCCACTACGATATGAACATGAACTTTCAGAGCCTTCACACTTTCTTCACTCCAGTTTTCCATCAGCCCAATAAAGTCCTCCACATGAGTTTTCCTAAAAGCAGCAGCACTGTTGGCTTTTCAGGACTTTTTCACACTGAAACGCTCCCTCCTCCTCCTCCTCCTCCTCCTCCTCCTCCTCCTCCTCCTCCTCCTCCAGGGAAAATAGTCCCTAAGCGGGGAAATGTTTTGCTTTCCACAGCCGATTATCAGTTGTGTGGTTTCTGAATGTTGAGGACTTTGTTAATCCGGTTACACACTGTGCGATTTCAGAGCCTTCAGACTTTACTGAACATCCTACAAGTTGATTTCTTGAGGACACCAGCCCCTCTGTCAGTTTAACTGTCATAACTTTAATAACTTATCTGTTTGATTTCCTCCTACACAGAGCCTCCTGCTGATTCCTAAAAACACTAACCCTGCGTTCCAAATCGCATACTTCTTCTTTTTACTTTTAGTGTGTACTGCAGCTGCCCTTACAAAGTATGCAGTGTAGTATGCAGGATGCATGTGTATGCATACTATTGGGACACACTCCATGCGTCCTCCCTGAGCTCCGCCCCTCTCGCTCACTTCCTCCTCCGTCTGTCACTCCACATTTGAATGTTGTTGTCAAAATGGCGGTGCTGTTTCATACTGCGCTGTCCTCTGTCTGATTTCTGATCTGCTGTCTTCCTGTCGCTTCTGCTCTACCTGAGACAGGTGAGCGCCGTTAGGGTTAGGGTTAGTGTGTGTGTGTGTTGTCTTCCGTATGTGGGCGTGGCTTGTACATGCAGCTCAGTCAGTGCCACGTAACATCCGCTGCGCAAAGGATTGTGGGTCAGCATGGCCAGAGCAGCATGCTGACATGCAGACTGTGAAATCTGAGCGGATGTAGTAGAACATCCTGGTACTCTTGGTGTACTGCATCTGACACACTATGTACTGGGACATAGGGCTTTCACCAACTAGTCGACTAGTCAACTAGTCGACTAGTAAAACCACTAGTCGACCTCGTGGGTACTAGTTGAAAAGTCGATAAGAAAAATAAATAAAATGACTAATGTAGTTGAGAATAGCTTGCTATCTTGTAGACATAAAAAAAGGGAGAAAAAAGCTTGAGATTTTTTATTTTAAAATTACGAAAGCGCAGAGCAAAAGAGGGCAACAACGGCTGCAGAGGAGCTGCGGGATTACGCACAGTTACCCCAAATAGCTACAATGGAAAACCCCTGGCGTGGTGGGCACGTAATGAGAAGCGTTTCCCCCGTCTTGCCAAGCTTTCCAAAAGCTACCTGGCTATTCCAGCCACCAGCACTCCAAGCTAACGTGTCTTTTCCCTGGCCGGGAACACAGTCACCCGACAGCGGTGAAGTCTGCATCCTTCCCACGTTGATGCACTGGTCTTTCTTAACGCGAACCAAAAAGAAGGCAGGGTGAACATAATAAAGGAGGAGGACAGTGACAGTGAGGGCGAATAGTCTAGCGTTGTTCTTTTATTGGCCGACAGGCAACAGCTGGATTTATTGTTGTTTATTTTGTTTAACGAGGAGACACGGCAGATAAAGTCATTTTGGTGAGTCCAGTTTTCATTTCTTATTATTTTAGCAGCTAAAATGGATGTGGATTGTGGCGATTGTGGACTGCTGACCCTGTTGCTGTTATTTTGTTTCACGTTCTCACAGACTGACTCACATGTGTTTTTGTATATATGTTGTCATGGCAACCTAGCTGCGTAGCAGCCTGGCCTGTTACGCAAAATGTGCCCGAGAGCGGCGGGAGTCTAACTATTTATTTTCGTTTGGTTTTATGTTCAGAATCAGAAACTAATTGTGAGGCTATTACACTGTATAAAATGCATGTAATGCTTTAACTTGCCGTTTTAAAAATACAAATGTCGCTGTTGTCTGGAACTCTTCTCTCTGCGTCTTTTTTAATTACATAATATGTTATCAACTAGTCGACTAGTCGACTACCAGTGGGTCCAACTAGTCGACCTGTAAAAATCACTAGTCGTGAAAGCTCTACTGGGACATACTCTTTTTTTTTTTTTTGCCTAAATAGTTTGCTTGTATGGGTATTGGAACTCAGGGCATGACGTTGCATTCATCAGATGTCCTCCAACTTGCAGTTCACATGTTAACCAGCAGGCGTCAGTAGAGAGCTCACCTGAGGCTGCACAGTCTGATCTTCTGTTCTGTCAGTCTGGTGCAGCAGGTCATGCTGCTCTTTTCTTTCCCAGAGACTTTACAGTCTCAAACAGAACCATCAGGAGAATGGGTTTCTTAACAGAAGTTCTAGTTGGTTCTCAGTAATCTCAGTGGTTGTAGTTTGATTCGCATTTGAAATGTTTAGTTGCATGAATTTAATTTGACTTGATAACGTTGCACGAAAACGTTTGAGGCAGAAGTCACTCTGACACTCATGAAACAATTAAACACCACAGTTCCCCCTGAAACCCCTGCTAGCGCTCACAGAGTGCTGTGTGTGTGTGCGTGTGTGTGTGTGTGTGTGCGTGTGTGTGTGCGTGCGTGCGTGCGTGCAGGGTGGGCGGGGCTCTCAGGCCCCCTGGCAGCCTGCAGCAGATAAACTGGGGGGTTTGGAGCGGCAGCTGCAGACGGCCAACTCTCAGTTCATCGAGGAGCAGCAGACACAGCAGCAGGTAACTCAGCTCTAAACAATACTACATTTCAGAATACTTTATTGATCCCCAGGGGGAAATTATTTATTATTATTATTTTATTATTATTATTATTATTATTTATTAATATTTTCACTATTGATTATTGATGACAGGGCTGAAATGTTTAAATAGAAATGGAAACCACAGTATGACTGCCTGCAAAATCCAAACCACAGAGCTGCAGTGTTTTGATAGGTTTGTTTACAGAGACAGAGATCAATACACATCAGTATCCGAGCTTTGGCACACACACACACACACACACACACACACACACACACACACACACACACACACACACACACACAGCTGGATTAGTAATGTCTCACTTCATGTGATGTGTGAAAGTAACCACATCGATCAGCCGTGTCCTGATAGGTGATCAAATCATTTATCAATAAAAAGACCAAACATACTGTCCTCTTTTTTTGTTCTTTATAAAATTGGGCTCCGTCCCGATCGCAGCGACCGGTGTTTGAATCTGACCTCAGGTCTTTTGCTGCAGGTCGTCCCCTCTCTCCCCTGCCTTTCCTGTCTATCTCTACTGTGACTGTCAAATAAAGCAGAAATGCCAAAAATAAAAAATCTTAAAAAAAAAAAAAAAAAAAAAAAACATTGTTATATCAGGACCTATGAAGTATCTAAAAATAAATAAATAAATAAAAAATACATGCATGTATACATACATGTTTGTATATAAGTAAGAAAATCAGAGGCAAAATCAGCCTGACCCTGCAGCTGGCACACAAATGAAATAATAATCCTGGGAAACTGTGTTTGTGTGTGTGTGTGTGTGTGTGTGTGTGTGTGTGTGTGTGTGTGTTTGTGTGTGTGTGTGTCAGCTGATTGCGGAGCAGCAGGATGAGCAGCTGGAACTCGTGTCGGGAACCATCGGCGTTCTGAAGAACATGTCTGAGAGGATCGGCATGGAGCTGGACGAACAGGCAGTGTGAGCACGCACGCACATACACACACGTTAACACAGTATTTGTGTGTTCCACAGTGTGTTCCTCAGTGTTCCAATGTGTTCCTCATTGTGTTCCTCAGTGTTCCAGTGTGTTCCTCAGTGTTCCAGTGTGTTACTCAGTGTTCCTCAGTGTGTTCCTCAGTGTGTTCCTCAGTGTGTTCCTGTGTGTTCCTCAGTGTGTTTCTCAGTGTTCCACAGTGTGTGCTTGTGTGCTCTACAGGATGTTGGATGATTTCAGCCATGAGATGGACAACACTCAGTCCAGACTCGACAACGTCATGAAGAAACTGGCAAAAGTTTCCCACATGACGAGCGGTAAGGTTCTCCTCCAGAACATCACATTCACTCTGAAACCCTAAACCCTGAACATGTTCCCTTGTTTTACCTCCAAAATATTAAAGTCACTCACAGGAAGTCAAGCCCAGGCTTTGCCTCCACCCGGCAGGAATGCTAACTGACGATGGAGTGCAAACACTTAATGAGTTTAATGTTTTATTTAAAAGTTGCGCGGTTTGAATGTTTCACAGCATGGTTGGAAAGCAAAGTATTTTTTTGCAATGCAGACATTTATCTTTGTTTTTTGTTTTTATGCATCTGAAAAATTTTCTTCTCCGTGAGTGGAAACTGTGATACGAGTAACCCTGACCAACAGGTGATGTCATTGATGACATCACCTTCAAATGAACTTTTCCCGCCTGTTCCTGCAGACCGCCGGCAGTGGTGTGCGATCGGTGTCCTGCTGGCCATCCTCTTCGTTGTCATCCTGCTCTTCTTCATCCTCTGATTGGAAGTCGTCGTCCTCCTCCTCCTCCTCCTGTCAGCAGGGAACTCGACTGGATTCGACTGGTTGTCCTCCTCTTCATCCTTTGAACAGCATCGTCATCCTCCTCTTCTTCCTCCTTTGGCAGGGTTGTCCCAGTGCCCGGTCACTCTGGTCATACCGGCTGTCACCAGTAGGGGGTGACCGAAGCATCAAACTTTTTGTTGATCAGAAGCTTCAGTTATTGATCCGGTTATTGACGACTGTTTGGTTTTCAAAGTCTCCTCTCGCTGCAGCTGTTTGGTTGCTATGGCAACATGAAGTGATCAGTGAACAGTGAACTACGTTTGCATCGTTTGCCATCACCATTTCCAAAGTTTGTCAATTGCCTCGTCTCATCATTGTCTGGTTCAACCCATTGATTGGTTTGAATTCTCTGGCATGATTGGACAGTCTTGGCTGATCTGTAATCAGTGCTGAAAAAGATTTTATTCTCATTATCGATCAGTTTGTTGTTGGTGTGTTTATTCTTCATCTGACCAACTTCAACCTGGAGGCTCTGAATGAGCTTTAACTTCCCCACTCAAAGTGACAGTTAGTACTGTCACACTAACGAGACCATAACAAGATCATAACCAGACCATAACCAGACCATACGTCACCGTGACAACCCTGCTGCTGGACTTTATACTAAACTGTCCGGATTTTGTCAGAACTGCTCTGAGCTGGTCTGTACTGGTCCGAACCGGTCTGTACCAGTCTTTTCCTGTACTTTAAAACCAACCTGCTGAATTGGACTGAAAAGGCACTTTCATATTTTTAGTATTGACTATCAGAGGTCAACCAGGGTGGAAATATGTTTCACTACATTTTAGTGTTATAATGTTTTAGAAAATAATGTTGGTGTTTGTTTTGTTTTATTTAAAGTTTTTGTCCTCCTCCGTAACACACTGACCTCTTAAAGCCGGTTCAAATCCAAGAAAAATTCAAACTGAAACGAGGTCAAGTCTTGCTGGCCTGACTGGAGCCATCATGTGAGCGGGTTTATCACTAAAAACACTAAAGTCTTTCTCCTTTTTTTTTTTTTTTTGTTGATGTTCTTTTTGTTTTTTATTTGACTTCTGTTGACTTCAATGTTTTTTAAGTATTTGTCTCTACTTCATTTGACTGAATGAGATGATGGTAGTTATAAAAGTAGTTTTGAATGACCCTTAAGGTGGAATCTTTGTGGTTTAAATGATTCAGCATCAGTTGTTCTCCTCCCAGTTCATTTGCTACAGTGTAAAATGGTGAATTACACCTTTAGTTTGCTGCTGATTCCTCAGCTGAACTGGGTTCATCTGGAAACCCACACAGCTAATCAGTGTGTGTGTGTGTGTGTATCATTGGGGTTCAGCTAACATGGACACCACTTATATCACTTGATTGAAACTGCTGATATTCAGTATCTTAAATTTTTTTTTTTTTTTTTTTGATCATTTTCATGCTAAGGAAGACATCATTTCAAGTCTCCCCCAGACTGCGTCCATCTTATTTTGGAATGTGGAGGTAAACATTTGGTCCAACTTCCTCTTTTTTGTGCTGCCCTTCCATTTGAACGCCTTCCTGCTGGCTAGCTTGACTCGCTTATTGTTATGACGATGCTGTGGGAGCTCTTCCAAAAATCAATCAGTTGTGTTGCTGCTGCGGTGCAAAGGGAGTTAGCTAACCCAGGACCAGAAGTCTCACACAAAGAGATGAAAACTGGCTGCATCTGTATTTCTGTTGAAAATAAGGTGAATTACTGAAACATCATGTGACACAAACACTCCACTGAAATACAGAATATCAATAAATTAATAAATTAAACATTAATAATAATATATCAGTGTGTGTGATGAGTTTCAGTTGAGGTCAGGTATCGCTGTGACAGTAAATTTGTGAGGGGTCAGCTTTCAGGAGAACCTGCAAGCTCTGTAACAAACTGCATAAAGACTTCACACCTTCCTGTGATTGGATTGTTTGTTCTGGTTCTGGCCTGAAAGCCTCCACACCCCAACAAGAGCAAAAACACTTAAATCTACTTCCTGTTTCTGTCTGATTGAGCAGATTCCCTGGCACTGTCCACCGTCGTTCTGCGTTTGCTGCATCCGTTTCGACATGAAGCCCCTGCGCAGCTGAGCGAAATCTGCCAGTAGTTGGAGTCGTTCTGTGGGTGTTGCATCCTTACTCAGAAATCAGCTCAAACAGTAAAATCACAGCTGCTCAGTTTGCAGAACGGTACTGGAATGGGCAGATGATTTAACACCAGCTGACTTTTCGTCGCTAGCAGGCTAACTAGCATGAGTGCGGAAAATCCCACAGATTGGTGGCTGGACTTGGACGAGCTGTGGAGAAAACCTGGATGGAGTATTGTAAATTGAGAGAACTGAAGTCGAATAAACATTTAATCAGACCAAACAAGTCTGGACAAATGTGCATTTCCCTTCTCTATCTGAAAACACAAACAAGTTTACTTAGTTTTGCAGTTTCATTGATTTTATTTTGATAAATAAACATGTTACAGCACCAGTGGGCAGTTTTGGATTGAAGATGCCAGTAACAGTGTATCGTAATAATTGCTGTTAAATATGCAGTGAATGAGAAAACCTTTGAAACAGCATCATGGGACAGAAACTGTCCAGAGAAACCCAGGATTCAGGTTACGATCTTCCATTTGACAACCAGTCCAGTATCTATCAGTTCCTCGATGAATATGTAATCCATCAGACTGCATCATATCATCACATCTGACTGGATTAGATTGATTTAAGAAAACAACATTAGAACAGATATCAGACTAATTATACCCAGGAACACATGCAAAACTTTAAAAGCTTCTACTTTGGTTAAAAAATATATAATTGTCCCAGTTGTATTTGCCCTGGCAAGGTGTGAACAAGTTATAGCAAAATATGTAGGATTAGACTCTTTAAACTGATTGGCCTGATTTGTGTTGATTTCATTACGCTGTCAACCCAGTGAGGTGATGAAGATGATGCTACATGATGTAGAAAATCATGTGAGTGTGATTTGAAATAACCATAATGTGACCACCATGAAGGTTTGACAGATTTCACTTCCATCATGTTTTGTCCTGTGTGTTTTCTGATTGGTTGGTGCTTTCAGCTCATTTCAATAAAATCTGAATGATGTGATGTTTTGGGTTGATCTCAGGCAGTCAGAATACTTTAACCCCAGAAATGTCCCATGGAAATCACTTTGGCGGTGAAAGGAGCACAACATGCTATCTAACCCTAACCCTAATAGCTCGGCAACAAATCCATTTTAGGAATTAATTCAAATTTGTGGATTTTGAAAAATGCGAATAGGTTTTCTCTTAAACTTCCTCCGCCGCCAATGCCGTTGTGTTCCTGTAGTTCATAGTGGGCTCAGTGGGCCCTGCATTTATTTCCCACAGAGATACACGCACACACAAATCAACATAGTAGGACGCCGAGAACAGTTGGTTCCCAAAAAAGGCACAGTCTCATCAGTAAGTTCAGAACTGGTTTGGCTTTGCAGCGTCAGACCCCAAACAAATTGTGTTTTTTTCAAAGGCTGCCGCTACTAAAGGCAACAGCACGACCAATTAATTTCACCATGTCAAGCAGAGGCTTAGAGTTAGGTTAGGGTTAGATGGAACTCGATATCTCACGCCAACTTCATCTCCAATTTCGGTAGTACAAGCAGCATAGTTGTGAGTTTTCGGGTTAAAAGGCACTGGCCCTCGCACGTTACTGGACTGCCAAAACCCTGAAGAACACCACGTCTTAACCAAGGTGCGGGGTTTGTGTGAAAGCATGTGGCAGAACCTGATGCCCGGGACTGGGATTCAGGAACTGTCAGACTTGGTCCAGCCTTATGGAGTCACCCCCTACCCTCAGGTCATAACGTGTTGCAACAAATTGGGGGCCTGGTTCTAATCATAAGTCTACGGCTTGAGATCGCTTTCTGGGGTCAGTGGGGGGATGGGTTCCGTGTAATTCGGTCCCTGTCCCTCCAAATTCCCCAGCTATCGCAAAGGTCCGATAACCTGGTATGTTATAGTTCTATAGACGGGAAGGTTAGAGTTGGAAAGGTTAGGTTTAGGTATGGTAAAGGTTAGGGTTAGGTATAGCAGAAGGTTAGGGTTAGGGTTAGGAAGAGGTTAGGGGAGGGAAACTGATCCCTTCTCCAGCCGGAGAAGGGCGATGCACGCTCCATCCATCTGGGGCGTGCACTTCCCCTATCCCAAGTGGGTGGGCGGGCACGCTGGCGCCTCCTCCCGTACTCCACCAGCGTCCACCTACCATCCATGCTGCTGTAAGTACTATAAAAAATTTTTTTTTGTTTTTTATTATTAGGGCCCGAGCACTGTCCCAGTGCGAAGCCCTATTGTTTTTGCTTCGTTTTTGTTTTTTCTTCTTATTATTATTACGTCTCTTTGAGGCTTAATTTGACCCCCTAAACATGCTCAAAAACTCACCAAATTCGGCACGTACATCAGGTCCGGCGAAAAATTCGATAAAATCAAAAATCGGAACCCCCCGGTGCAAAAATGGGCTCGGTAGCGCCACCTAGGGACGCAAAGGCAGCCCCTGCGGCCCACAGGAATGTCATAGAAAGACCAAACCAGCGCCGAAACGTAGATCTCATCAATCTCGACATTTTTCGTGCTCACGCCCCCCACCTAAAACCAACAGGAAGTCCACAATTTGCGTTTGAAAGTCACGTTTTCGCCCAATTTTTCACTTTGCATGAAATCGCACTCCTCCCAGGGTGTTAATCGCATCGGCTTGAAAATTTATTACATGACAGAGTAACCAGTGCTTAACAAACGATCTAAAGGAAATCGTAAAATTTCGAACCGTTTGGATTTCAGAAGGCTGCAAAGTCAGAGTGTCCACAACCAGCGCCTCCACTTTTCCCCATGGACTCTGGTGGGAATAGCGCAGAATGCTAGGGGCTAATTAGGCCCCTGCTGACTAAAGTAAAAGTCTGACAGCTTTCAAACCTATGCCGATGGAAAGAGGACCAAAATTCCTACAAAACTATATATCATGGTGTGGACTGGAAAAAGTGTGTGGCCACTCTGAAGAGTTGTTTAACAAGTGGGACTCCGGTTTCGCTGCTCTGCACTGTTCTCCCTCCCCTCCTCCACTCCTCTGACTCACAGTAACTGCCTGCAGCCTTCTCCCAATACACACTCATTGGGAAGGAGCAGTAACAACTCTGTGTGTGTGTGTGTGTGTGTGCTTAATGCCACAGCCACTGGGCACAAGTGGGCACGAGGCGGCACGGGTGCGAGGGCCCGTCCAACGCTGCTTGCAGCTTTAATTTTTTTTTTTTTTTTGTATTTTTTTTTTAACAATAAAAAATAAACAACAAACAATAAACAATAAACAACAAACAAAGAACTATAAACAAATGATGTGTGCCCTAAACAACGTTTCAACCCGGCAAGGGTCTTCTTCAGGTCAGGCACACAACAAAAACACCACTGGCTTGGCTAGAAATGAACTATAAAGTTCCTGTGATGCTCTCCCTTCGAAAGACAAGGTAAGAATGAGCTTTCTCTATGTATTTTGCCTGTTGGCTTTTTAACTCTATGTATTCACTCTATTAACTGTGTCTGTCTTGTATCCCTTACAATGAATTATGTATAGTGTTAATGTTTTTAAACTTTTTACAATTGTAAATAAATCCAACCCAGATGATATAAAAAAAATTAAAATTAATGTTTTTAATCATATTTATTAACCCTATAAATCCCAATGAAATATATTTATTTATTTATTTATTTATTTATTATGAATGTACAATTTTTATGTCCTAATATTTTTTAAAATTATTTATGGTTTTCCAATAATGAACTTAAAGTTTTAAATTATTAGGGTTAAAAACGATTAGGGTTAAATGGTTAGGGTTAGGGACCCAACCCCTAATGAGGTTAGGGTTAGGGTTTAGGTAGGGTTAGGGTAGGGTTAGGGTTAGATGGAACACGATATCTCACACCAACTTCATCTCCAATTTCGGTAGTACAAGCGGCATAGTTGTGAGTTTTCGAGTTAAAAGGCACTGGCCCTCGTACGTTACTGGACATGCCAAAGCCCTGAAGAACACCATGCGTGGACCGAGTTAAGGAGATAGTGTGAGCCCACATGGCAGCTCCGATTCCCTGGACTGGGCTTCAGAAACTGTCAGGCTATGGTCGGCCCATGGGCTCACCCCCTACCCTCCAGTCACTTACATGTTGCAACAAATTGGGGGCCTAATCCTGTTGCTAAGTCTACGTTACGCTTTATGGGGTCCTTGGGGGGATAGGACCCGTGCTAAAAGGTCCCCTTTCCTTCCCAAATTCCCCAACTATCGCATAGGTCCGAGAACTTGGTTCGTTGTTAGGTTTAGAGGGGTTCGACGGGAGGTCTAGTGTCCTCCATGCTACACGCGCAAGGGAGGGGGGGGGGGGGGGGGGTGTGTTGGTAGGAAAAGGCTCACTATCAGGGGGCTAGGGTTAGGGTTATATAGATAAAAACCACCAGTCGCCCCCCGTGCCACTACTTTCGAAGGGTCATAATTCGGAATCCGAAGGTCCGATCGACTTGGGACCAAGTCCTACCCCCCCGTGCCATGGGGTGGGCTTTCCAACGAGCCCAAGCTCGAGTGTCTGCGACGTCGGGAAGTGGGCGGGACTTGCAAAAAAAACTTTAAAACTTTTGTATCTCGGGAACGGTAAGTCGCAGAGAGACGGGGATTGCACCGTTGGAAAGCTGGTGGCCGAATTATGGCAGGCGGAGCTTATTCCCGAGTCTCTACGACCTTCCGTTCGGGAGATATGGGCGAAAAACGCCGCCCATTCAAAATAAATGAGGTCCGGTCTGGGGCTGAAATTTTCCTAAGTGTCAGAGCCCAAATGGACCTTCCAGAAAGTGGTTAGGAGCATGTTTAGGGTTAGGGTTAGGGTTGGGTTAGGGTTGGGGTTAGTGGTTAGGGATGTAACTAGGGTGCACAGGCCTACAGTTCTGATAGGGTGGGAAGACAAGGGAGGTGGAAGCCCCTCCCGAAGGAGCCAGGGGTTGGTCCCCAAGCAGAGCATCCACGGCAGAGGAGGAGGGGCCTGCCAAGATGTTTTACCAATACTATAAGGGGTACGGGGGTGGAGTCCAGACCCCCAAGTTGGTTTGGGGGCGAGGGCCCCACCCCGGTCCCGGCCTCACGGATCCCTGGGGGAGGAGGAGATAACCCATTAAAATTATTTTAATTTTTTAAAAAAAAAAAGGAATTTTTTGTAAACTATGGAAATAAATAAGTAAAATTCAGAGTCTGGGGAGAGGTCTAAAATAAGTGCTATAAGAATAAATAAGTGCTGATAAAATGAGTGCTAAGAAAAAGTGCTGAAAATCACACACAATAAAAATAAGTGCTAATAAAATAAGTGCTAAAAATCACACACAACCGATAAAATGTATATATAAAACACACGATATAATACAAGAAAATATATACAAGAAAATAATAACTTAAGACTCCCCACCATCATCTAAAAATCACCAATAAATAAGTAAAACTCAATTCATATAAAAGACTAAGACATGTTCTCCTCCTCCCAGGCGGGGAATCGAACCCCGGTCTCCTGCATTGTAGGTGGAGACCCTATCCATTAGGCTATATTGTTTGTCTGTTGGTGTAGGGATCCGCGAGGCCAAAAAAGCAGGACTAGGGATGGGACGACCACACCAGGAGTCGATGATGTGTTTTGCCATTAGTCGGCGTTAAGTCCTCCTGGTGTGGTGGTCCCAAGCCTGTGGATCCAAATCTTCTCCGCTCTCCTCCTCTGCCCGCAGGTCCAACGGTCGTTGTTTTCTAAACCGGAGATTATGAGATGGGTGGGTGAGTGGGTCTGGAAGTGTTGTACCAAGGGGGTGGTAAGTCGACCTTCCCCGATGTTATACAGGTGTTGTGACAGGCGGGTGTGTATGGAGTGTTTGGTTTCTCCTATGTAATGCATGTGGCAGAGTGTGCAGGTGATGATATAAACAACGTTGATGGTGGAAATGGAGAGGGAGCCTAGAGTGGGGAATGCAGTCTTGCTGTGTGGGTTCTGAATGAATTTTCTATGTCTGTAGTGGTGGCTGTGTGGGAGTTGATGTGTGGGTCTATTGTCGGTAAATTTGGATCTGGTGAGGATGGACTGGAGGCTCTTGTGTTTCCTGTATGCAGAGATGACTTTGTGGTTGTGAAAAGCCGGGTGATGAGTCTGCAGTTTTATGAAGTTATGTTTGACTATCTTGTGAAATCCTGTTATTTTGTGTGAAAAGGTGGAGACAAATGGTATGAGATGTGGAGGTGATGAGGGGGTGTGTTGTGTTGTGGGTGTATGTACCTGAGTAGGATCCGAGCCGTCCCCCTCCTGAGGGTGGGAGTGGAGGAGAGGGTTAGGGTGAGGCGTGGGAGTAGGGAGATGGTTAGGGTTAGGGTGAGGCGTAGGGGATGGGGGAAGGTTAGGGTTAGGAGAAAGGGTGGGTTGGGGGTTAGGGTCAGGATGGGGGTGGGAGGAGGGATACAGACCCTGGTTCGGGTAGGGGAAGGGTTAGGGTGAGGCATGGGGGGTGGGAGAAGGTTAGGGTTAGGGAAAGGGGTGGGTTGGGGGTTAGGGTCTGGAGGGGGGTGGGAGGAGGGATACAAACCCTGGTTCGGGTAGGGTTAGAGGGTTAGGATAGGGGAACTGAGCCCTTTGCCCCCGTGAGGGAAAGGGAGGTGCACGGTCCTCCCCTCGGGTAGACCCAAACCTCTGGCCCCTGCCCTGAAATCCTTCCCTTTCTGGGGAACGGTACCCTAGACGGGGGCGATTACGGCGCCTCCCGTAACGGACCTCTGTCCAACCTTCATCCAGGTAAGCCATTCCTTTAACTTTTCTGCCTGTCTCCACTCCTCCTTTCTTCCTTTCCTTATTTCTTTCTTCCACTTATCTCCTTCTTTTCCTTACTTCCACTTATCTCCTCCTTTCTTCACTCTTCCTTACTATCACTTCTGTAGCCTTTGTTATCTAATAATAAAATCAAATTGTCCTATTTATTATGAAGATATGAATTAAAATTGAAAATAAATGAAATGTAAAGAAATGTGTGTCTATATATGTGTGTAAATGAACTTTCAATAAAAGAAAATGAAATAAAAAGTGTTGGTTTTTAATTGAAAAATAAAGAAATTAAATTGTTTTTATAAATCCAAAAAGATGAAAAAGTGAAAAAATGTGTGCCTATGCGCAACGTTTCGACCCTTGTGGGTCTTCTTCAGGCCAAGGCACACACTGAAAGCAAAGAAAATAGCTGGCTGTACAAGTTGGCTGGAGAGATGCTTCTCCGTCAAAGGTCAGAGCAAGAATGAGCTTCAGTGGGGGTGTGGCTTCATGCATTCCCTATCTGTGCCGTTTTCATGACCCTGCTGTTTTGCTGGCTTACTCCAATCTCTCCCCTGTAATGAATTAAATCCCTCTCACCATGAATTCTACTGCATGTAAATATTTTAATGTGATGAATTATTTTTAAGGTAAGTATATTGCAGGTAAGTTTTTTAGTATTTATTTTATTTTATATTGATTGTGTATTGTATTTTGATGATTGTATGATTATGTCCCAAATGTGTCTGTATTTGTTATTTGTAAGGTAAGTATTTTAAAGGTAAGTGTATTCCAGGTATGTATTTGTTGTTTTTAATATTTAATTGATTGTGTATTGTTCCAAAAATGAATTTATTTTATATGCAAATTAGGGTTCATCATGTCCAGGGTTATATAAGGTTAGGGTTGATAACTAAATTGGGGGATATGGTTAGGGTTAGAGTGTGGTTAGGGTTAGGGACTAAATTAGGAATATGGTTAGGGTTAGGGACTGGTTAGGGTTAGGGCCTAGATTGGAGATATGGTTAGGGTTAGAGACTGGTTAGGGTTAGGGCTAGAGACTGGTTAGGGTTAGGGTTAGGTATTAGGGAATCCTGAAGTATGCACTGGCACGTAAATTAATTCTTTTTTTCTCTTTTACAGGTACTAAAGACCTCTCAGGAGTTCAGGTAAGATACTTTATATTCATTTATTTGTTTTTCTTCTTTTTCAGGGGGATAATACAGATATGCATGGATGGAGAGGAAGCAGTGGATCGATATCTGGGGTTCTTCTACAGGTAAGTGGTTTATGTTTATTAATTCAGAGGGTACGGAGATTCAAAGGCCAACTGTGTCAAAGGTAAGAAAGGTTAGGTTTGGTGAAGGTCGCAGTGTCCTCTTTGAGGACACTCCGGGGATTAGGGTTAGGGTTAGGGTTAGGGTTGGTTAGGGTTAGGGTTAGGGTTGGGTTAGGGTTGGGGTTAGTTGTTAGGGATATAAGTCATGTGCACAGGCCTACAGATCTGAGTGGTTGGGGAGATAAGGGAGGTGGAAGCCCCTCCCGTAGGGGCCAGGGGTTGGTCCCCAGGCAGAGCATCCACGGCAGAGGAGGAGGGGCCTGCTATGAGATTTTACCAATACAATAAAGGGTACGGGGGTGGAGTCCACACCCCCAAGTTGGTTTGGGGGTGGGGGCTCCACCCCGGTTAGGGTTAGGGTTAGGGTTAGGGTTGGGTTAGGGTTGGGGTTATTGGTTAGCATTATAATTTATTTGCACTGGCCTACTGATCTGGGTGGGATGGGGAAGAGGAAAGGAGAGAGGGGGTTATAGTCCCTCCCAAGGACCAGGGTTTTGGTCCCCAGGCAGAGCATCCGGACAGAGGAAGAGGGGACCCGCTTTGTAATTCTTAACAATAATTTTTTATTTGGATCTGGGGGGGGCCCGGACCCCTCCTAAATGTGGGGCCGGACTCCCCTCCAGTCCTGGCTGCACGGATCCCCAGGAGATGGGGGAGGGGGGACATCCCAACAGTTGATAATTGGATAAAATAAATTAAGTTATTAATAAGTGCATAAAACAGTGGAGTATAGTGGCTGGGGAAAGGGGATTTAAAACAAGTGCTAAGATATACACACAACAGTTAAAAGTGCTCATTCATAAGTGCTATAAAAATATATAAATAAGTGCTAAAAACAACACAGCAAACATATATATAAAAAAGTATATAAAAAAAAGGGCACACACAAGGTGATAAAATATTATTAAAGAAATTAAAATCCCTCTGCCAGTCACTAAAACCCACTAATAAATAAATAAATAAATAAAATACATAATTCACTGTTTTTGGAAGGGGATGTCCCTCCTCCTCCCGAGCGGGGGATTGAACCTTAGACCTACTGGTTGAGAGGTGCGAATCTTACCAGTAGGCCATTTGCTTTGGGTTGTTGAGCTAGGGGATCCGTGCAGGCCCTAATGCAGGTACAGGGAGGGGGCGACCACGCCAGGGCCCAGGGTGGTGGTTCAGCGAGGGTCTGCATTGAGTCCTCCTGGCGTGGTGGTCCCCAGCCTGTGGATCCAAATCCTTTCTGCCCTCTTCCTCTGTCCACAAGTCCAGCGGTCGTTGTTCTCCAAACCTGAAACAATGAGATGGGTGGGTGGATGGGTCTGAAAATGTTGAACCAGAGGGGTGGCAAGTCGACCTTCCCCAATGTTGTACATGTGTTGTGATAAACGGGTGTGTATGGAGTGTTTGGTTTCGCCTATGTAGTGTTTATGGCAAAGTGTGCAGGTGATGATGTAGATGACGTTGGAGGTGGAGATGGAGAGGGAGCCTAATGTGGGGTGTGCAGTTTTGGTATGTGGGTTATGTATGAATTTTCTGGTTTTATAGTGGTGGCTGTATTGGAGTTGTGTAATGGGTCTGTTGTCAGTGTACTGGGATCTTATGAGGATGGATTGAAGGCTCTTGTGTTTTCTGTATGCGGATATGACTTTGTGATTGGAGAATGCCGGGTGCTGTGTTTGTAATCTAGTGAAATTGTGTTTGACTATTAGATGGAATCCTGTGATCTTGTGGGAGAAGGTGGAGACAAAGGGTATGAGATGTGGCGGAGAGAGAGGTGTGTGTTGTGGTGTAGCTGTGTGTACCTGGGTGGGATCCGAGCGGTCACCTCCATGGGGATGGGGGAGGGGGGGAGGGGGATTGGGGTGGGGGTTGGGGTTAGGGTGAGACATGGAGGGGTGGGAGTGGTTAGGGTTAGGGATGGGGGCGGGTTGGGGTTAGGGGCTGGAGGGGGATCCAAACTCTGGTTCGGATAGGGGAGGAGGTTAGGGTTAGGTGTGGGGAAAGGGAGATGGTTAGGGTTAGGGGGGGGGGGGGGGTGAGGGGTTAGGGTGGAAGAGGGGATACAGACCCTTGTTCGGGTAGGGGGAAGGGGGGTTAGGGTTAGGCGTTGGGGGTGGGGGAGGGTTAAGGTTAGGCGTGGGGGGTGGGGGATGGTTAGGGTTAGGAAAAGGGGTGGGTGAGGGGTTAGGGTGGGAGGGGGGATACAGACCCTGGTTAGGGTAGGGGAAAAGGGGGTTAGGGTTAGGCGTAGAGGGTGGGAGGGGGTTAGGGTTAGGCGTGAGGGGTGAGGGATGGTTAGGGTTAGGAGAAGGGGTGGGTAAGGGGTTAGGGTGGGAGGGGGGATACAGATCCTGGTTAGGGTAGGGGAAAGAGGGGTTAGGGTTGGGCGTTGAGGGTGGGGGAGGGTTAGGGTTAGGCGTGAGGGGTGGGGGATGGTTAGGGTTAGGAGAAGGGGTGGGTGAGGGGTTAGGGTGGGAGGGGGGATACAGACCCTGGTTAGGGTAGGGGAAAGGGGGGTTGGGGTTAGGCGTGAGGGATGGGGGGTGGTTAGGATTAGGGTTAGGTTCGGGGTTGGGGTAGGGATACAAACCTTGGTTCAGGTAGGGGGAGGGAGGCGACGGCTCGGATCCCTGGACCTGGGCTGGGGTGCTGGGAGGCGATGAGCGAGTGGGAGCGAGAGAGGCCAGGGTGGAGTTCTTGATGTAACGGAGGAATCTTTTTGAGTAACCTCTGGATCTGAGGCTTTGGAAGAGTGTATTGGTGGCTGTGTGAAAATCTTCAATGTTTGAGCAGATTCTGTGAAACCGGATGAGTTGGGATTTGATAAGTCCGCGGAATGTGTGTTTGGGGTGGTAGCTAGATTTGTGTAGTAGTGCGTGGGTGTCTGTGGGTTTAAAATAAACTTTTGTTTGTAGAGAGTTGTGTGTTTTGTTGAGGGCCCTGATAAAAACTGTGGTGTCTAAAAAGTCTATGTGTGTGGGGTTTATTGTATATTTAACGGAAATGGATGAATGGTGGTTATTGAGGGTCTGGATGAAGCTGTGAAATTGTGTGAGGGAGTGGGGCCAAATTCCAAATATGTCATCCAGGTACCTGAGGTAGAGTGAGGGTTTGAGGGGACATTTACCCAGGGCTTCTCGCTCCCACTCGCTCATGTAGAGGTTAGCATAGGAGGGGGCGAACCTCTGACCCATGGCTGTCCCGGTGATCTGTAAAAAATATTGATTATTAAAGAAAAAGTCGTTATTGTTGAGACAGAGTTGGATGAGTTGTAACAGTTCCTTGTCCGGTCTTTTTGGATCTGGATATGTATTGAAAATTTTCTGTATTGTTTGTATGCCCAGTTGTGTGTTGATGTTTGTATATAAGCTGTCTATGTCTATGGTGAATAAAAAGGCTGAGGTAGGGACAGCCATGGGTCGAATGCGCTCCAAGAAATGATACGTGTCTTTAACATAACTGGGGTGACGTGTGGAGAGGGGGCCTAGAAAATGGTCTATATATCTTGATATATTGTATGTGGAGCTGTTGCAGTCAGATATGATCGGTCTGCCGGGAGGAACTTCAAAGGGAACCGTCCAGGTCTGTGGTTCTTTGTGAATTTTGGGTAACAGGTAAAAGTATCTGGGTCGTGGGTGGTCTGGTCCGAATAAGAAGTCTTTTTGTTTGGCAGAAATGTACTTTTTGGTGTAGAGGGTCTGAATTATTGTGCGAAGTTGTGTCTGGGTGTGGGGTTGAATGGGGTTGTCCAAAAGTCTGTAGTATTTGGTGTTGTGTAATTGTCTATTAGCTTCCAGAAGGTAATTTTGTCTGTCCATGATTACTGTTTTTGATCCTTTGTCTGCAGGTTTGATGATGATATTTGGATTATTTGCCAATTCTGTCAGGGCTCTGCGTTCGGCCCCCGACAGGTTGTCAGGGACATCCGCCGGGGGCCGATAATTCCGCAGAGCCCGTCTGTCTGTCCTGATGGTTGTCTGTAGATGTTGGTGCAGTCCGGCCTGTTCTGGTTCCCAATTTGAAGAGTGAATGAATGGAGTGTGCTGATAGTCTGTGTCGGGGTGGAAGTGGTCAATAAGTTTTAGTCTTCTATGATAGAAGTGGAGGTCCCTTTGAAGTTCCTCCCGGTCCAGTCTGGTGGGGCGAGGAATGAAGGAGAGCCCCCTCTCCAGGAGCTGTCGTTGAGGGGTAGAAGGGGTAAATAGGGTGGCCAGATTGAGGATATTGGATTTAGAGTCCCAGCCCAGGTCCTGGCGTGGTTGTGTGGTTGTTGTGGGGGTTAGTGGTACCGGCTGGGTGTTGGGTGTTATGATAAATTTAGCTGTTGCATCCAGTTCTGGAAAATTAACTTAGCTGTGTGGGATGTCCAGTGAATATTATCTTTTTCTGTGTGGAAAGTGTCGTGGGGGATTTCAGTCAGAATGGGAAAATGTGTGGCCATGATGTTATTTACCAGTTTAAGGTTATTGCACTGTGTGGGAGTGAGCAGTGGTGAGAAATTCATGATGGGGAAATATAGATCTGCATTAGGGAAGGCCGACTTACCCATACGGAAGAGGGACTTGAGTTGTTTTGTGGTGGTCTGCCTGGGGTCCTTGTCCTTGTTGTTTAAGCCCACAGAGAAGATCACAATTTCCACCTGTGGGTTAGGGAGGGACTTCTCACAGACCTTGAGGAAATGGTATGCGTTAGCTCCAGGGTAGCTGTCCAGTTGTACCTGTGAATAGTTATGGGGGGGGATGCGATTGATGTTGGAGTCACCTAGTACCAGGACTGGTTTACGTGGTCGAAAAAACCAGTCCTGGATTTTCCTGGTTGGGCGGGCGATGTGGTAAGTGGGGTAGCAGGGGGCTAGGGCTGTGGTGTCAGGAGGAGGCGGTTGAAGGTTAGGGTTAGGGTTAGGGTTGGGTTAGGGTTGGGGTTATTGGTTAGCATTATAATTTATTTGCACTGGCCTACTGATCTGGGTGGGATGGGGAAGAGGAAAGGAGAGAGGGGGTTATAGTCCCTCCCAAGGACCAGGGTTTTGGTCCCCAGGCAGAGCATCCGGACAGAGGAAGAGGGGACCCGCTTTGTGATTCTTAACAATAATTTTTTATTTGGATCTGGGGGGGGCCCGGACCCCTCCTAAGTGTGGGGCCGGACTCCCCTCCAGTCCTGGCTGCACGGATCCCCAGGAGATGGGGGAGGGGGGACATCCCAACAGTTGATAATTGGATAAAATAAATTAAGTTATTAATAAGTGCATAAAACAGTGGAGTAAAGTGGCTGGGGAAAGGGGATTTAAAACAAGTGCTAAGATATACACACAACAGTCAAAAGTGCTCATTCATAAGTGCTATAAAAATATATAAATAAGTGCTAAAAACAACACAGCAAACATATATATAAGTATATAAAAAAAAAGGGGCACACACAAGGTGATAAAATATTATTAGAGAAATTAAAATCCCTCTGCCAGTCACTAAAACCCACTAATAAATAAATAAATAAATAAAATACATAATTCACTGTTTTTGGAAGGGGATGTCCCTCCTCCTCCCGAGCGGGGGATTGAACCTTAGACCTACTGGTTGAGAGGTGCGAATCTTACCAGTAGGCCATTTGCTTTGGGTTGTTGAGCTAGGGGATCCGTGCAGGCCCTAATGCAGGTACAGGGAGGGGGCGACCACGCCAGGGCCCAGGGTGGTGGTTCAGCGAGGGTCTGCATTGAGTCCTCCTGGCGTGGTGGTCCCCAGCCTGTGGATCCAAATCCTTTCTGCCCTCTTCCTCTGTCCACAAGTCCAGCGGTCGTTGTTCTCCAAACCTGAAACAATGAGATGGGTGGGTGGATGGGTCTGAAAATGTTGAACCAGAGGGGTGGCAAGTCGACCTTCCCCAATGTTGTACATGTGTTGTGATAAACGGGTGTGTATGGAGTGTTTGGTTTCGCCTATGTAGTGTTTATGGCAAAGTGTGCAGGTGATGATGTAGATGACGTTGGAGGTGGAGATGGAGAGGGAGCCTAATGTGGGGTGTGCAGTTTTGGTATGTGGGTTATGTATGAATTTTCTGGTTTATAGTGGTGGCTGTATTGGAGTTGTGTAATGGGTCTGTTGTCAGTGTACTGGGATCTTATGAGGATGGATTGAAGGCTCTTGTGTTTTCTGTATGCGGATATGACTTTGTGATTGGAGAATGCCGGGTGCTGTGTTTGTAATCTAGTGAAATTGTGTTTGACTATTAGATGGAATCCTGTGATCTTGTGGGAGAAGGTGGAGACAAAGGGTATGAGATGTGGCGGAGAGAGAGGTGTGTGTTGTGGTGTAGCTGTGTGTACCTGGGTGGGATCCGAGCGGTCACCTCCATGGGGATGGGGGAGGGGGGGAGGGGGGGGCATGGAGGGGTGGGAGTGGTTAGGGTTAGGGATGGGGGCGGGTTTGGGGTTAGGGGCTGGAGGGGGATCCAAACTCTGGTTCGGATAGGGGAGGAGGTTAGGGTTAGGTGTGGGGAAAGGGAGATGGTTAGGGTTAGGGGAGGGGGTGGGTGAGGGGTTAGGGTGGAAGAGGGGATACAGACCCTTGTTCGGGTAGGGGGAAGGGGGGTTAGGGTTAGGCGTTGGGGGTGGGGGAGGGTTAAGGTTAGGCGTGGGGGGTGGGGGATGGTTAGGGTTAGGAAAAGGGGTGGGTGAGGGGTTAGGGTTAGGGTTAGGGTTGGGTTAGGGTTGGGGTTATTGGTTAAGGTTATAATTTATTTGCGCTGGCCGACTGATCTGGGTGGGAAGGGGAAGGGGAAAGGAGAAAGGGGGTTATAGTTCCTCCCAAGGACCAGGGTTTTGGTCCCCAGGCAGAGCATCCGGACAGAGGAAGAGGGGAGCTGCCTTGTAATTCTTACCAATAATTTATTTGGATCTGGGGGGGGCCCGAGCCCCACCTAGGTGTGGGGTCGGACCCTCCTCCAGTCCTGGCTGCACGGATCCCCAGGGGACGGGGGAGGGGGGACATCCCAACAGTTAATAATTGGATAAAATAAATAAAATTATTAATAAGTGCATAATCCGTGGAGTATAGTGGCTGGGGATAGGGGATTTAAAATAAGTGCTAAAATATACACACAACAATCAAAAGTGCTCAATCATAAGTGCTATAAAATTATATATAAATAAGTGCTAAAAACAACACAGCAAACATATATATAAGAATATGTAAAGAAAAGCACACACGAGCTGATAAAATATTATTAAGAAAATTAAAATCCCTCTGCCAGTCACTAAAACCCACTAATAAATAAATAAATAAATAAAATAATTAAATAAATAAAATACATAATTCACTGTTTTTTGAAGGGGATGTCCCTCCTCCTCCCGAGCGGGGGATTGAACCTTGGACCTACTGGTTGACAGGTGTGAATCTTACCAGTAGGCCATTTGCTCTGGGTTGTTGAGCTAGGGGATCCGTGCAGGCCCTAATGCAGGTACAGGGAGGGGGCGACCACGCCAGGGCCCAGGGTGGTGGTTCAGCGAGGGTCTGCATTGAGTCCTCCTGGCGTGGTGGTCCCCAGCCTGTGGATCCAAATCCTTTCTGCCCTCTTCCTCTGTCCACAAGTCCAGCGGTCGTTGTTCTCCAAACCTGAAACAATGAGATGGGTGGGTGGATGGGTCTGAAAATGTTGAACCAGAGGGGTGGCAAGTCGACCTTCCCCAATGTTGTACATGTGTTGTGATAAACGGGTGTGTATGGAGTGTTTGGTTTCGCCTATGTAGTGTTTATGGCAAAGTGTGCAGGTGATGATGTAGATGACGTTGGAGGTGGAGATGGAGAGGGAGCCTAATGTGGGGTGTGCAGTTTTGGTATGTGGGTTATGTATGAATTTTCTGGTTTTATAGTGGTGGCTGTATTGGAGTTGTGTAATGGGTCTGTTGTCAGTGTACTGGGATCTTATGAGGATGGATTGAAGGCTCTTGTGTTTTCTGTATGCGGATATGACTTTGTGATTGGAGAATGCCGGGTGCTGTGTTTGTAATCTAGTGAAATTGTGTTTGACTATTAGATGGAATCCTGTGATCTTGTGGGAGAAGGTGGAGACAAAGGGTATGAGATGTGGCGGAGAGAGAGGTGTGTGTTGTGGTGTAGCTGTGTGTACCTGGGTGGGATCCGAGCGGTCACCTCCATGGGGATGGGGGAGGGGGGGAGGGGGGGGCATGGAGGGGTGGGAGTGGTTAGGGTTAGGGATGGGGGCGGGTTTGGGGTTAGGGGCTGGAGGGGGATCCAAACTCTGGTTCGGATAGGGGAGGAGGTTAGGGTTAGGTGTGGGGAAAGGGAGATGGTTAGGGTTAGGGGAGGGGGTGGGTGAGGGGTTAGGGTGGATTAGGGTTAGGGTTAGGGTTAGGGTTAGGGTTAGAGGTTAGGGTTAGGGTTAGGGGGAGGGAACTGATTCCCCCTTCCACGTGGGAAGAAGGATGGTGCACGCTCCATCCCGTCCCGGGACCGTCCATCCCCCCTGTCCCAACTAGGTGGGCGGGGACGCCGGCGCCTCCTCCTCTCCACCAGCGTCCACCCACCATCCATCATAGGTAAGTCTCTATAAATTTTTTTTGTATTTTTTGTTTTTTTTGTTTTTTTGTTTTTTTGTTGTTTTTTTTATTTTTATGAACTATATACAAAAAATAAACAAACAAACAAACAAAATACAAACCAAAACTGTGTGCCAGAAACACAACGTTTCGACCCTATCCGGGTCTTCCTCAGGTCAGGCACACAACAAAACTCTCAACACTGGCTCTACAAACTATGAGATGTTCACCCTCAGAAAGCCAAAATCAGAATGAACTCTCTCTATGAAATGCGCCTATAGGCTTTTTAACATTGTATTTTGGCTTTTTAACTCCTGTTCATCCTTTTTATACTTTTTAACCTTTTATCTCCCGAAATGAATTACTGTTTTTAAACCTTTTTACCAATATGAATTAACCCTATAAATTCCAAATGAAATTTTTTAACCCTTATTTATTAACCCTATAAATTCCAACTGAATATAAATGTATATTATTTATTTATTTATTTATTTATTTA
Source organism: Myripristis murdjan (assembly GCF_902150065.1). Lineage (NCBI taxonomy): Eukaryota > Metazoa > Chordata > Actinopteri > Holocentriformes > Holocentridae > Myripristis > Myripristis murdjan. The sequence continues at coordinate 36,524,334 of NC_043983.1, forward strand.
TTAACTGCATGTTTGTATATATTGAAAAAAAATCTATTTAATGAACTTATATATTTATTAATATGAAAAATTAGGGTTATGAAAAATTAGGGTTACAAAAAATTAGGGTTAGGGATAAAATAAGGATTAAGTTTAGGGTTAGGTGTTTGGTTAGGGTTAGGGACCCAAACCACACTAAGGTTAGGGTTAGGGTTTAGGTAGGGTTAGGGGATAAATTGGTTAGGGTTAGGTTAGGGTTAGGGGTTAGGGTTAGGTGTTTGGTTAGGGTTAGGGACCCAATCCCAAATAAGGTTAGGGTTAGGGTTTAGGTAGGGCTAGGGGATAAATTGGTTAGGGTTAGGGCCAGGTTAGGGTTAGGCGTAAACCTCAGAATGGTTAGGGTTAGGGTTTGGTTGTGGTTAGGGTTAGTGATAGGGAATGATTAGGGTTAGGGTTTGGTTGTGGTTAGGGTTAGTGATAGGGAATGGTTAGGGTTAGGCTTGAACCCCCGAGCGGTTAAGGTTAGGGTTTGGTTGGGGTTAGGGTTAGAATAGGGATAGGGCCAGGGTTAGGGATAATATTTTCAAAATTCCGGTTAGGGCCAAAATCGGCATTTTTTTTTTTTTTTTTTTTTTTTTTTTTTTTTTTTTTTTTTTTTTTTTTTTTTTTTTTTTTTTTTATTGAATATTTCAATTAAAAGTTATTCCTAATTACGTTTAATATTAAGACCATATGGTTCCCTAGTATCCAATAAAAAGATCCAATATCTTTCCCTCCCTTTACGTTCTCGATCAGTCCAATTCACATCCTTTTGTAGTCCAGCCACTCTCAATGATGTCCAACCATGTACCAAAAAATGTTTAACCAACAGTGTGTCTGTTTCTTTCTTATTCCTAATATTATATCTATGTTGTATTAATCTCTCTGATAAGGTGTTTTTGGTTTCTCCAACATATTTGACTCCGCATCTGGAGCAAAATATAAGATATACACAATTTTTAGTACGCACACTAAAACTTTGTCGGATTTTGAATATCGTCTTATCTTTTGCATTACAAACAAAACTCAGTTTAACAAACTGTGAATCCAACAATAATCGTTTAACAGTATTTAACGAAGGCAATTTAGCCCTAACTAAAAAATCGGACAGATTCATGTTTCTCCTGTAGGCCGAAATGACCTTGGTATCTGAAATGATACCTGCTGTGCTAAACACTAAGTCAAAATTGTTTTTAAGTTTTCTGTTAATTATACTGCTGTTGGAAGAAAAAGTCGTTATAAGGGGGATCAACTCTCCCCGAACTTTCAACCCTGTGCTCAAAAAAGATTTAAGACTGTGCCTAAGGGAGGTTCTGGTATATCCCCTTTTCCTTAAGGCCCTAAAAAGAGTCTTAACCGCGGCCCTAAAGTCCTCCTCCCGAGTGCAAATGCGCTTAAACCTCAAGAGTTGAGACTTTACAATCCCCTTAAAGGTATGCTGTGGGTGAAAGCTCTGCCTATGTAATAAGGCATGTGTATCCGTAATTTTAAAGAAAACTTTTATATCCAATTTGTGAGTTTTTATGAAATTTGGTCCTTTGAAAACCGTGGTGTCCAAAAAATCTATTGAGTTTTGATTGATTTCAAATTTGAGTTGAATGGATGGATTATGTGCATTTAAGGTATTGACGAACTCCCTGAATTCTAATTCTGAACCAGTCCAGATTCCCCAGATGTCGTCTAAGTAACGCCAATATTGTGCGGGTTTAATAATGCATTTGTTCAGAGCCGCCTCTTCCCAATTGGCCATAAATATGTTCGCATACGCAGGGGCAAATTTCTTGCCCATGGCAGTACCCTTTATTTGCAAATAAAATTTTTCATTAAAGACAAAGTCATTCCTCATCAAATTGATTTCAAGCAATTGGAGTAACTGCCTATCCGGCCTGTCTGGGTCTGGATATTTCTGAAAAACCTTACTAACACAGGCTAAACCTTCTTGAATAGGGATATTAGTGTACAAATTAACAACATCCATAGAGAAAAGGAATGAATCTGGGGGAACCTTGGAACTATTTACAATCTGGATAAAATGTTGTGTATCCTTAACAAAGGCAGGGTGTTTGGTGGAAAGTGGATTCAAATGAAAGTCCAAAAATTCGGCTGTAAAGTAAGTCTCGCTCCCACAATCTGAAACTATTGGTCTCCCAGGGGGGATTTTGAATGGAACAGTCCACTTAGCTGGATCCTTGTGGATTTTGGGTAAAATATAAAACTTCCGTTGCCTAGGTTCCAAATCTCCAATCAAATACTTGTATTGTTTTGTATTTATGAATTTCTCCGCCCTTAAGGAGCCAACAATCTCTGCCACCATGGGAATAGTATCCACATAAATAGGCTTATCCAATTTTTTGTAATATTCCAAATCTTGCAACTGCCTCTCAGCTTCAAATATATACTGTTCCCTACTAAGGATCACCACTGCCGATCCCTTATCAGCAGGTTTTATAACAATGTGCTTTGAATGTGCCAACTCCCGTAATGCTTTCACCTCTGCCAATGAAATATTGTATTTTTCCGTAGTAAATTTGTGATGTTCATGAAATATCCTTAAATCTCTATCAATCAGAAATTTAACTTCTGGTGGTAATATATGTAGTGGCGGTGTCCAATTAGATGTCCCAGTAAATGGTAATTTCTTATTTTGATGTGACTTCCCATAATAACTGGCCAATTTGATCTTTCTATGATAATTTTGTATGTCCAATTGTAAGTTAATTTTATGGTTCCTACCTATGCCTAACGTAGGAATGAAGGACAGTCCTTTACCCAAAAGCTCCCGCTGTGGTGTGGAAAGGTTGAAATTTGGTGCTAACACCACCACTTCATGTGCCTCTTTCCCTCCATCATTAGCTGGGAACTGCAAAATACTGTCCCCCACCTGATTCAGATTCAGGGGGCGTGAGTGTTTAAAAACAGAATCCAATGATTAAACATGGCCACACCCGTATCCGGCGTCCAGTGGATGTCATCAAAACCTGTCTGGAACTGAGCCTCGGGTAGCTGGGGAATATGAGGCATATTTCTTGTTAAATGATCGTTGACAATGCGAAGATTGTCCTGTTCCTCAATGGGCAGGTTTCGGGAGAAATTAATCAAGGGAATCCACACTTGCGCATAGGGAAATTTCCCCTTGGCAGCCCTGAGTGCCGCCTGCATATTTTTTATGGTTGTTTCCTTGGGCTTACAGTGTTTACTGTTAAGTCCAAACGACAGAACAAGTTTTTCCACTACCAGATCCTGTGGAACCTGCGCTCCCTTTATCAAAGCCTCTGCGTGGCGGAAATCCGCCCCTGGGAAACAATCTATCTGTAAATTAGGATTGGAAAAGTAGGGGAGTCTGTCTAAATTTGAGTCACCCATGATGGCCCACTTCTTGTTGACCTGGTAATGCCAGTCAACCATTTTCCTGTCCGTGTTGGGATGCCTCTTGACTTTAAACCTAAAAGGTCCTGGGGTACAGAAAAGGTCCAAAGACTGCTCAAAAACCACTACTTCTTCCTCTTCCCCATCCTCTTCCTCATCCCTGTCCTGATGGACTATTGCTTCCACCAATCTTTGTACTGGGGTCTGGGAGGACTGTGTCCGCTTAGTCTCCCTCCTTTCAGTACGTTGCTCACAGATCCTAGCTGCTTCCTCCTCCTCCTCCTGACGTTGGAGGTCATCAAACTCCACTTCCAAAGCCAATTGTGAGGAAGTCCTGACCGGAGCCCGCAAAACTTCCTGGTCCTCCAAATGTGCAAGATCCAAATCCTGAGGGAGACTGTCCCCTGAAAAACTCAAACCCTTAGCAATCCTGCTCCTAGGGGCCTCCCTGCGTTCTAGTGGAGCCTCACCCTGCAGGACCTGGTCCCACTCCATCAACTGATCTGTCATAGTGGCGACAGAAGTCTTGCGTGGTGACCGCCGTCCAACCACGGATTTTGGTAACACCTGTACCTGCTGTGGGCGTTGAGCTGACTCCAGAATCCTATCAGTGGGCTCCGTTTGAGTCATATTGCTCCTTTGGGGTGGCACCTGTCCCTCCTGAGGCTCAGAATCATCAGCCCTGGCTGCCACCATTTCCTCCGCCTGGCGCACCGTCTCCCTTGTGATACGGGGGAGATTCTTCCTGGCCCAACGGACTGCCACCTCAAAAGCATCCTTCCAGTCCCGGGTAAGGTGCTCCAAAGCCTCATCCAATTGTGCCACCAACACGGTCTGGTAATGATCAATCAAGATCTGATACGTCATCTGACCCCAGTTCTTGGCGTTGCCAGTAATCAGGTCTTGTGTATGTCGTGTTGGGGCAGCAGGCTTAATCATCCCTGCTAAGATATCAACCATCCTGGCAATCATGCGTGGCTCATCCTTGCCCACTCCTGGGGTCACATTGTCCAGGTGGTGCACAGTCTTAATCACCGCATACAATTTCCTGATAAGCTGACCAAACCGAGGCTCGGCCGGTTCTCGCCTCACATCCGACCTCCAGGCCCGTGGAGAACCAAATCTTCGGGCTGGTCGGGAAAATCCAAAACGGACCGCGTCCGCGTAAGAGCGAGTTCTGGGACTGGAGAAACGAACAGCCCGGGGGGGAGGCACTGGCTGGTTAGGGGGAGGGAACTGATTCCCCCTTCCACGTGGGAAGAAGGATGGTGCACGCTCCATCCCGTCCCGGGACCGTCCATCCCCCCTGTCCCAACTAGGTGGGCGGGGACGCCGGCGCCTCCTCCTCTCCACCAGCGTCCACCCACCATCCATCATAGGTAAGTCTCTATAAATTTTTTTTGTATTTTTTGTTTTTTTTGTTTTTTTTGTTTTTTTGTTGTTTTTTTTATTTTTATGAACTATATACAAAAAATAAACAAACAAACAAACAAAATACAAACCAAAACTGTGTGCCAGAAACACAACGTTTCGACCCTATCCGGGTCTTCCTCAGGTCAGGCACACAACAAAACTCTCAACACTGGCTCTACAAACTATGAGATGTTCACCCTCAGAAAGCCAAAATCAGAATGAACTCTCTCTATGAAATGCGCCTATAGGCTTTTTAACATTGTATTTTGGCTTTTTAACTCCTGTTCATCCTTTTTATACTTTTTAACCTTTTATCTCCCGAAATGAATTACTGTTTTTAAACCTTTTTACCAATATGAATTAAACCCTATAAATTCCAAATGAAATTTTTAACCCTATTATTAACCCTATAAATTCCAACTGAATATAAATGTATATTATTTATTTATTTATTTATTTATTTATTAACTGCATGTTTGTATATATTGAAAAAAAATCTATTTAATGAACTTATATATTTATTAATATGAAAAATTAGGGTTATGAAAAATTAGGGTTACAAAAAATTAGGGTTAGGGATAAAATAAGGATTAAGTTTAGGGTTAGGTGTTTGGTTAGGGTTAGGGACCCAAACCACACTAAGGTTAGGGTTAGGGTTTAGGTAGGGTTAGGGGATAAATTGGTTAGGGTTAGGTTAGGGTTAGGGGTTAGGGTTAGGTGTTTGGTTAGGGTTAGGGACCCAATCCCAAATAAGGTTAGGGTTAGGGTTTAGGTAGGGCTAGGGGATAAATTGGTTAGGGTTAGGGCCAGGTTAGGGTTAGGCGTAAACCTCAGAATGGTTAGGGTTAGGGTTTGGTTGTGGTTAGGGTTAGTGATAGGGAATGATTAGGGTTAGGGTTTGGTTGTGGTTAGGGTTAGTGATAGGGAATGGTTAGGGTTAGGCTTGAACCCCCGAGCGGTTAAGGTTAGGGTTAGGGTTAGGGTTAGGGTTAGGGTTAGGGTTAGGGTTAGGGTTAGAGGGTTAGGGTTAGGGTTAGGGTTAGGGTTAGGGTTAGGGTTAGGGTTAGGGTTAGGGGGTTAGGGTTAGAGGGTTAGGGTTAGGGTTAGGGTTAGAGGGTTAGGGTTAGGGTTAGGGTTAGGGTTAGGGTTAGGGTTAGGGTTAGGGTTAGGGGGTTAGGGTTAGGGTTAGGGTTAGGGTTAGGGTTAGGGTTAGGGTTAGGGTTAGGGTTAGTTAGGGTTAGGGTTAGGGTTAGGGTTAGGGTTAGGGTTAGGGTTAGGGTTAGTTAGGGTTAGGGGTTAGGGTTAGGGGT